>NC_143476.1:2372860-2591172 GCF_987193195.1 Phasianus colchicus
GCCCTGGTGACCTGACAGCCATAGGGAGACAAGAGAAAGAGCTGCCTCCCTCTGCCAGATGAGGCAAAGGTGAGAATCCCAGAATCACAGCATGGCCCGGGTTGGAAAGGAGCTCAAGGTTCATCAATCTCCAACCCTTGGCTCTCCAAGGGTGCACAGGGGGCTTTGTTCTCCCTGTGGTGCAGCTTCAGTGCCAACTCACAGCTGAGCTGGTTGGCACACTGTGACAGCCTGCCGCTCTGAAGCTCTTGGGGCAGTGCTCAGTTCTTTCTGAAGTACTCTGGAAAATGCTGCTTCTCCTTCACCAAGTCTGTTTCCAGACAGACGTCTTTTTCTCCTCTGTACACACAAACAGTATCTTGTAACTCCCTGGCACAGTGCTCAGAAGTGATACTTCTGGAAGCACGTCAGAGAAAAGTGGCCTTGTCCCAGTGGACTTTCAGAGCAGATGAGAACAAGTCTTGGTTGACGGCTTTCTTCTGCTTCTGGAACTGCACAGGCAGGTTGTGTGTTGTCATACTTTATGCCAGAGTGCCAAACTGAAGCAGTTTCTGCAACCTCTTTTTTTCATACTTGTCACTCTTTGCTATTTCTGAGACCTTAACTTAGTCATTTTTAATGCGCTCTCATCTAAACTACTGTGTCCTCCAGTGTCAGTGTTGTATGAATCAGGACTGTGGGATTTCATCAGTGAAAGGATTCTGCTCTAATGACTGTCATTCTAAAGCTGATATTGTTTCTACCGCATCAGGCTTGCAGGAAGCATCTCTGATCAACAGAGAAATCAGAAAAATTGCTTTTCCTATTGCAGTTTCCTTTTAACTAGTGATGAAAGCTGTCAGTTTATTTTTGGCACCAGAAATCCTGGGATGCAACCAGGTTAGATAAGAAGTGACACTGAGTCAACAGTAAAGGAACATAGATGAGATAGCATCACACAGCTCTGGAAAAGATGTTCCAGCTCTGTGTCTACCTACACCTTCAGGAGATGAAAAGTACTGGCTTACTGAGGTGTCCTGGGTTGCAGGTTCTGTTAATCTCCATTTTTGGAAGAGCTGCTTGCAATAAATACCTTGTAAGGTGAATGAGCTTGATAGAAGTAGGGTGTGAAAGAGATGGATTTGCTGTTTCCCTGAAGGTGCAGGAGTATTGCTGTGCCTACAGTCAGTAAACAAGGCAGAAATCACTGTGTTCCTCAGAATGAAAAACAAAAGAATAAAAATCTTTTGGTGAGTGACAGCATGCCTGAATGAAGCACAAATCTAAACATTTAAAATAAGGGTTAGTGTCAAAGGGACTTGCAGTATTTCTCGTGAAGAAATATTTGATGCTTCTTCATGAAAGTCATCATAACAAAAGTGTCCTGATGTCTTTGCTGAGGATTTCCTTGGTTCCAGCCTGAAGGTGTGCGCAGGCATGAGCAGGCAGTGCTGAGCTGCAGGTGAGTGCCTGTGTCCCACAGCAGGAAACCCGTGGATGTCTTCAAGGGTTTGAAATGGGCAGAGCTGTGAAACCTGTAGGCTTTCACTGACATTGTCCTCTGCTTTATTTTGTAATCTTAGTTTCACCAATGCTTTCCAATATGATTTTCGTATGAATGCAGATACATGGGATAGGATTTAAAGTTTTTATGGTGCTGCTGTATAATTTTCTGTGGTCATCATAAGCCAATAAAAAAAATAAATGGTAATCAGGCAATCTATTAACAACCTGTGGCACGTGTCAAAACAAGGAAAATCCTTGCAGGAAGACAATATTGCTATATAATAATGTGGCTATCCAAAACTGTTAATTATACTTGATGAGCTGCAGATAATCCTGAAATGAAGGACTTTGATCTTAGCCAAGAATAATAAACCTTGTTATCATTCTTAAATTGGCAGCTGCTATCAAAAGCCTGTGTCTTATTTCCCTTTTGGTAACACTGGCTAAATCAGAGAAACTGATAAAAGAATTTCATGATTGCAGCTTAGGAATTCTTTCCCACTTGACAAGAAGTAATCTATGTCCAGAAATGTCTGTAAATACTTTTTCTATATTCTTTGGCCAGATGTATTGATATTTGAGATGAATGGCAAAAACATTTTGCGTACATAGATAAGCAATGCAAATTTCCTGGATTGTTTTAGAGAAAAAAGCTCTGGTTATCTGATCGTTTACATACAGAAATAAGATTTACAGTAAAATTCTCATTATTATTATTCATGCATGAATAAGTTCAAAAAAGAGATGTGGGGGATGTTGCTTCAATTCCAAGTGATTGTAGGAAGGACTGTCAGGATGGAAAGGCTAGTGTCTGCCATGGGCAAAGAAACACTTCTGGTTTTCATGTTCCCTTTGTCTTTGAGTGCAAGGGGCCATGAGGAGAGAGTGCCCTAAACTTGGACCCTTTTTGACCATTGCAGCAGAGATGGAGAAGTGTTCAACCTTCTAGAAGGACTTCAGGACAAAGATATGTAATGAAAATAAGTCCAGGCTGGCTGTCCTTGTGGGCATCAGCTGCTGACATCTGCATTGCTGCTGCCATGAGCATGGCACAGCAGGTAAAAGATTGCTTTTCCTTGTGTGATACAGGAGCTCTTGACTTGACAGCTAGAGGGATGTAATAGAAACAGCTGCAACCTCTGCCAGACATGGCAAAGGTGAGTGGGATGTTGTTTCAATTAGTGCTGATGTCAGGAAGGACTGTAAGGATGGAAAGTCTGGTGTTTGCCATGGGCAGGGAAACACATCTGGTTTTCATTTTCTCTTTCTCTTTGAGTGCCAGATAAACATGGGAGAGTGTGTCCTCACCTTGGAACTCTCCTGCCCTCTGCTGCTCAGAGGGAGAAATGTCCCAGCTTCTAGAAGGACATCAGGACAAAGATATGTAATGAAAATAAGTCCAGGCTGGCTGTCCTTGTGGGCATCAGCTGCTGGCATCTGCATTGCTGCTGCCATGAGCATGGCACAGCAGGTAAAAGATTGCTTTTCCTTGTGTGACACAGGAGCTCTTGACTTGACAGCTAGAGGGATGTAATAGAAACAGCTGCAACCTTTGCCAGACATGGCAAAGGTGAGTGGCATGTTGTTTCAGTTGCTGCTGATGTCAGGAAGGACTGTAAGGATGGAAAGGCTGGTGTTTGCCATGGGCAGGGAAACACATCTGGTTTTCATCATCTCTTTGTGTTCCAGAAAAAGAGGAGAGTTTGCCTGCAACTAAGACCCCTCCTGCCCTCTGCTGCTCATAGGGAGAAATGTCCAAGCTTCCAGAAGGACATCAGGAGAACGATATGAAATGAAAATAAGTCCAGGCTGTCTTTCCTTGTGGGCATCAGCTGCTGGCATCTGCATTGCTGCTACCGTGAGCATGGCACAGCAGGTAAAAGATTGCTTTTCCTTGTGTGACAGAGGAGCTCTTGACTTGAAAGCTAGAGGGATGCAATAGAAAGAGCTGCAGCCTCTGCCAGACATGGCAAAGGTGAGTGGGATGTTGTTTCAATTAGTGCTGATGTCAGGAAGGACTGTAAGGATGGAAAGGCTGGTGTTTGCCATGGGCAGGGAAACACAGCTGATTTTCATTGTCTCTTTCTCTTTGAGTGCCAGTTAAAGAGCAGAGTGTGCCCTCACCTTGGACCCATCCTGCCCTCTGCTGCTCAGAGGGAGAAATGTGCCAGCTTCTAGAAGGACATCAGGACAAAGATATGTAATGAAAATAAGTCCTGGCTGGCTGTCCTTGTGGGCATCAGCTGCTGGCATCTGGACTTCTGCTGCCATGAGCATGGCACAGCAGGTAAAAGATTGCTTTTCCTTGTGTGACACAGGAGCTCTTGACTTGAAAGCTAGAGGGATGCAATAGAAAGAGCTGCAACCTCTGCCAGACATGGCAAAGGTGAGTGGGATGTTGTTTCAATTAGTGCTGATGTCAGGAAGACTGTAAGGATGGAAAGGCTGGTGTTTGCCATGGGCAGGGAAACAATGCTGGTTTTCATCTTCTCTTTCTCTTTGAGTGCCAGAAAAATAGAGGAGAGTGTGCGTGCTTTCTACCCCTCATGTCCTCCTCTGCTGAGATGGAGAAATGTCCCAGGTTCTACAAGGACATCAGGACAAAGATATGTAGTGAAAATAAGTCCAGGCTGGCTGTCCTTGTGGGCATCAGCTGCTGGCTTCTGCATTGGTGTTGCCATGAGCATGTCACAGCAGGTAAGGGATTGCTTTTCCTTGTGGGACAGCTGTTAAGCCATTCTGATTCACCCTTTGCATCCACAGCATACAGTTTTTTCCCACACTGCTGTTTCTATGCAGCAATGTGCATATGTGCAGTGGTACAGAGGTTGGTGGCCCTGCCTGTGGCAGGGGGTTGGAGATTCCTGATCCTTGAGGTCCCTTCCAACCCGGGCCATTCTGTGTGTGTGTGTGTGACTGGCTAAACACCAATTGTTGCTAGCTCAGCAGGTATACTGCTAATTATTGAACGTCTGACAGCTGCTTATCAACACTTGGCCACTATTTCTGGACAGCTGCTCATCCCTGAAGAGAGAGAAGTTTGGAAGGAGGACAGAGGGGAGTCTCTTGATGCCTGCCTGTTGCATCCCAACCTGCCCACAGAGTGAGTCAGTTCGGCCTTGTGTGGAGGCCCTGGCTTCTTTGGAGTCTGTTTTTCTTTTGCTGAGCTTCTCCTATCCAAACAGAATGGCCTTACAACATGCTTTCTGGTCCTTAATACTATACCCATGCAATTTGTAACTATTACAGTTCTGTAAGTGAGAATTGATCACATGATTGAACAACTGTATTTCTAAAACATGTTATGAAATAGCTTCTTTTTACTAATACTAATAAAGTCTTTCTACTTTTTCAAACTGTTTCTAAGGGCAAATTACAAAACACATGGTGCTGTAATGCTTCAGAGCAATCCTACATTTGATAGCCAGTGCAGAAACAACATTCCATCCTACAGCATTAGCTAGTTCAGAGGTACCAGGCGTGTATCTGGATGTGGCTGTTGTGCGTAACTGGGGCTGAGGGATCAGAAATGACAGCTCCACTCTTGGAGACCACAGAACTAAAATGGAAAGATAAAATAGTTGCAGGGCAATTGTTCTCTGTGCCTGAAGCAGGGACCGATTTATGGGGGAGAGATTTAACAGTTAAATGAGGATTACAGCTGCAAGTCTGTGAAAAAGATGTCAGGTGTCAGTGAATGTGTTAACAGCTGGTGATGAAGAAGAAATGAATCCAAAGCTGTGGGCAGGGGTAGGAAATCGGGGTGGACTCACAATTTTCCCTTACAAATAACTGTCCAAGGAGGGAGTGGAGCTGTGAAACAGCAACAATATCCCATAGCCTTAGAAGGGAGAGTGGGTCTAAAAGCTGTAACACAGACAGTGCTTAAGGATGGTCTTCTGGAACCTTGTCTGTGGCCTTATAACACCCCAATCCTGTCGGCACGGAAGGCAGACGGCACGTATCGGCTGGTGCAAGATGTAAGGAAATGACTGAACCCGTTCTCAAAAGACAGCCTGTGGTTCCTAACCCCTATACCCTAATGAGTCAGATCCCACACGGACAGCAGTGGTTTGGTGTGAGAGACCTCAAAGATGCTTTCCGGACAGCCTTTGGACTCCGCGAGAAATGGCTGCGTTTGTATGAGGACACATTGTAATCCTATCGTGATTCGTGATGATACTGTAGATACTGGAACTCGTGCTAATCCTTGTCTTTGCAGCATTTGAAGCAAGCAGCTGGTGCTGCTGTCATGCAGAAAGCTCCCTTCCAACCACTCAGCAAGCATTTGGATGAGACAGCTTCCTGCTGGGAGCCCTCCGACATCACTGCTGCCTCCTCCAGAACCATACCTGCAGATGCTTCAGAGCTCTTCAGCATGGACTTCCTTCCTCCCATCAGCAGCTGCTCCTGCACTGACCTTCATTCACACTGGGATACCATCTGCTTCCAGCAGGAGCTGACCTGCGAGACAGAGAAAGGAAACGTGGGATGAGCACCAATGCAGAAGCACAAGGCTGTGTCACCACCACGTCTTGCAGCCTTGGGAAGTCAGCTGCAACTGCAGCCTTGGTCAGAATTACAACGGGCACCGTAAATTAAGTGTGACCTCTGAAGTTGTTGCCATGATCAGAAATAGACGCTGAAATCGCTCACATAACTGTCGGTGGTTCCCTCCAAATTCTTTTGCTTTGGGGAACAGATGGACTCGGAATGGAAGGACACGAGAAAAATGACATCTGTTTGAGCTCAGCAGACTTGAGAGGTGGGCCTGGGTGAACCTCATGAGGTTCAGCACAGCCAAGTGCAAGGTTTGGCATTTGGGCCGGAGGAATCCCAGGCATTCTTTTGTCATCGTGGTGGTTTCCAATAGACCCCAACAATGAGACATCAGGTCGCCGTGTGGGCTCCTGGGTGACACTGCCATTTCCCAGCCATTGCAGCCTCGGGGCAAATAAAGTAACTTACTTTGAAAAGATCTCACACTGATTGCATATTTTACTGTTCTTTTACACAAAACAGAAGGGGAGGGCAGCAGATGCATGCAGGTGCATCAACACCCAGGCGGCTAAAGGAATGGAAAGACAGAAACATCAAATATCAATACGTAATTCTAATGCAAGGAGGGAAGCTTCTATCAATGTTACTTTTTATCATTTAAAATAAGCAGTTGGCACTCTTAAAGGAAAATCCTAGGCCCCAGGTTCTGACAGTGTGGCAATCTGGCACGGACTCAGCTGTGAATGATCCAATCAGTCTGTTCCAGATTTTAACATCCCTTCTATGCATTCACAAGCTTTCTCTCTTGACTTCCCCTTACAGCCGTTAGATGCCAGCAAAACATCCCACAAACACTCCTTACCTCTGTGCACACAGGCACCCATCCAACCAGAGCCATCAGTCATTCCCAGCCATGCGCTCTTCCTCCAATCATGGTCAGCATCACACAGCCGTCACGCAGCTCACTTGACTCAGTTTTTCTCTTCTTTCTGGAGGTGTCCTTGCTTCTCAGCCTTACCTTCTCGTGATGTTTATCTCGCTCTGCAGCTCCTGCTCTGAATAGGCTTTCTTGGATTCCCGCATGACAGGCACAAAATGCAGCCACAGCCCCTGCCACCAAGGTCAGCTCTTCAGCACACATTACCTGAGGAGCACTTGGCAACTCCTGCAACCTGAGCAGTGCCAGGAAGACTGTTTCACTTCTGCTTCTCCTGGCTCAGAAATTCATTTTCCTACCTAGAAAATGGAAAAAGAAAGAAAAAAAATCCTGACATAAAGCAGACACAAGGGTTACTATGGAATTCTGGAAGGCAAGGGATTTGCCCCCTATGATGAGAAGTTGAGTGCAAAGAACTCAGAAGAGCCATGAGCAGGTTGTGAACTTGTGGGTAAAATCAGGAACTGCAGCAGTGCAGGGCTTCTGGAGGTGAGGGTCTGCTACAGCCGCCTGGAAAGAGAGCCTGTTGGTGGGAGCTGCTTACTGCAGCCAGCAGAAGCATCGCACTCACTGACTCTCATCCTGATGGGGGATTCCAGTCAGTCTGGGAAATCAGCATGGCTGGCTGCAAGCAATCTGACAGACTCCTGGAGTGCAGTGAGAATCACTCTGTGGTGCAGGCATTGGGCACAGCAAGCAGAAGGGAAGCATTGCTGGACATGGTGCACACCAGGGGTTACGACAGGAGGCGGTCAGGGCTGCAGTGACCATGCCCTCCTTGAGTTGGTGATCTCAAGGAATGCGGGCCTGGCAGGAAGCAAAGGCAGGAGCCTGAACTTCAGGAGAGCCAGCTGCAGGCTGTTCCAGGAATTCTTGGACGAGATGCTCTGGACAACTGTTTGTAGGGGCAAAGGGATGGAAAAGAGCTGGTCACTTTCTCAGAAAAAAACGTGCTCAGGTTGCACGCTGAGCTGCAGGAGAGGAAGGGGAGGAGGTGCCAGCACGGCTCTGCACGATGCTCTGCCACACTGGGCAGCTTGATCATGGCTCAGCAGTGGGATCCGACGTGGAGAAGGGGAGAAGGAAATCAAGGATGGGAGGGAGCCATCAGACACAGTGGGTGAGTGTCTGTGCAGTCTTGCAGACCCAGAGATTCCCAGGTTGTTTCTGCTTTTGTAGCATTTGTGTGCTGCAGGGTGAGCAAAAGGTTCTGCTTCTTGATTCTTCTGCAGGAGCCGCCTAAAAGGGAAATGGCCACTGAGCTGCAGACCAAGCAGTACTGCCTGACGTTGGCCAGGGGGAGCTTCTCCTGCCGCAGTGTGCTGATGACAGGTCTGGAGATGATCTGCACGGCCAGCTCGTAGGTGGGAGCCAGGAAAGGACATGATGGGAGGAGGGAGGTGTTAAGCAACATCCAAGGCATCAAAATGCATCAGAAAGCCCTGAAAAGCATCACAAAGCCACAGCCAGGAAGCTTGGGAGTATCATGAGCAGCATCCAGGATGCGAGAGATTATTTGCTACCATGCCAAATGGTAGCAGAGCTCCCCCTGCAGACATCCCAAAGCAAGACAAAACAGGAACAAACCCAGAGCTGTGCTGCACGCACCCCACAGCCACAGCATTGCAAGCTGAGGTGCCTTGCTGTGTGCTGCATTCATCCCAGTCCGTGTGAATGAAGACTCTGGAGGCAGTCAAGGCGTTGATTGAGCACGAGTGTGCTTTTATTATTATATAAAGGACAGGAGGGTGTGAGAGGTCCACGGTGATGATGGGACTCATCCTGTCTTGTCATGGAGAGAGTGGCTCAGAGCTCTCAGTGCTGCTGTCCGGTGCCTGGGACTGGAGGCCTGATTGAAAGTCCCCCTGCAAGAGGCTCTGCTCCTCCTCACTGATGCTGACCTGCTCCTGCATGGAGGTGCTGCTGTTGGGGCACTCACACTGTGCTTCAGATGGGCTGCACTGCAGAGACTCCTGGTTAAAATCCACACTTGTGACTGTGGTGTCTGGGAGGCACAGGTCAGCAACTTCAGCAGAGCCAGGTGTAATGAGAGCATGGACTTCGATGAGCTCCTTCTCTCCATTAATGTTGTTAGATGGAAGGCTGCTGTTGGAACTGCAGCAATTTGTGCTTCCTATGAGCTCTCCACTGATAGAAGCACAGAGAGCATCCTCGCTACTTGCCCTGGATCTTGTGGGTTGGCAAGGGCTCGATTCACCTAGAAAGGATACACAGGGGTTAGTGTCAAACTTTCACAAGCTGAATTACGACAGTGGTACTTGATCAGGGGTGAAGATTTAGGCACGGGATTGAACGCTAGAAAGAGATACATGTGCAGAGCAAGCTTGAATTCTATGCTCCTGAAAAGCAGGGATTTGGAAGCTGCATTTGCACCCTTACCTGCCAGGACTACCACTGCTGTTTCTGAGGGCTGCCTGGCATTGCGCTGCAGTTGGCGTTTGCTGCCAGAGGATGGCTTCCTGAGGCTGAAGCAGCAACACCAACTGCTAGCTGGTGATTCCTCAGTCTTGCTGGGTGGATTTTGTCTGGAGAGAGAAAACAGCCAATGCTGTGAGTCGTGCGTGGTGCAGGGTGAGGGAAGAGCTGCACTGAGCTCTTGGCAGCAGTTGCTTGTTCCTAGCACTGCCTGGTTTCTGCAGGAAAACACAAAAACCCACCCAAACAATGATGCTAGGTGCTGGAAAAGAAAGTCCTCTTTACCTGTCAGATGGAAAGTCAACGACGGTGTGGAATTTGCCCTGCCCAGCTGCAGGGCTTTCTTCCACTTCAATGTCCCTGCTGCTCTCTGTTACCACAGGAGAGCTGCTGTGGCCTCGCCTCTGTGCCTGTGCCTCCTCCAGGCTGAGCAGCTTTGTGGCAGCAGAAGAGACCCCCACAGACTTGGGCCCTGGGAGAGAACTGTGCCCTGTCAGGGAAAACCACAGGTAAGAGCGAGGATCAGAAAGCAGCAGCACAGCCACCACAGTTCTGGGGGAGGTGCTGTACTTTTCTCAGGCTTGCTTATCCGAGCCACTGGAAGAAGAGGAGCCCAAAATAACCATGTGGGAAGAGGTGTGTTTATGGCAAAGGACACGGTCATAATGAAGAGCAGCTTACTGTATCAAAATAGGCAAGGAAAAACCCAAGGAAATGGGGGCAGGGAACTGAGAAAGCTTCGCTGCCACACTTGCATCAATCTTCTCCTGCGTGCAAACATAATAATGACAGTTTCCTCCTTGTGAAGTTTGGGCTTGGACATTCTCAGCATCCAGCAACAGGATGCCATACCCTAATGGAAGCCCAGAGGTCTGCTGTCCCCTTGATGGTAAAAGAGTATCTCAAAGGTCCCGGAGAAGGCCTGCATTTGGTCAAGGTGTCAGGTCAAGATCAAGCTAATGGAGGAAGACACTTACCTGCTGCATCTGTGATGTCTGCTCTGGATTTGGAGCCGAAGAGGACGTCTGTGTGGTTGATGAGAAATTCCACCACATCTGACTGTGTCTGCAGCTCCATGCAGGCAGCTCTTCCGCTGGCGCAGGCAGACTCGTTCTGCTGTGATCTGTAGAAAAGGCAGATTTTAGAAGTCATTTCTCCAAGACCGTTTCCCCGAGTCTGAATTGTTGCAGCCAAAAGCTGTCAGCTGAGGCTCTGGAGACTTCCGCAGTGGGCAATCAGTGATGCCACTGCAGAAATGCCCCTGGATGATCAAGGACACGTCAGTCCCATCTCAACAAGACTGCAGAAATTGTCACCTACACATTGTGCCCGTGGGGTTGGAGAACAGCCCAGGCTCCTGCTCTTCTGTCAGCCACAGATTTTACAGGAGAAGAGCACATTTGATGGAGAAAAAGAGAGGACTGTTTTTCTTAACTGGAGAACAGAGGAAGTGTTGAAACAGAACCAGAAGTTTACCTTAAGAGGTTTGGAGCCCACACAATGGCTAGGTTCTTGGCATGCATGTTTGTGATGGTGGAGCTCCCAGCCAGACACGCCAAGTGTCTCATCAGGAACTCCAGTGTCCTGGAAAACAAGAGAGGCAAACGTTCAGCAACAACGAGCATGCCGTGCTGCAATTCAGAAAGACAAAGTCTGGAACCGCATCGTTGCCCTCTGCAATGCAGCAGGGCTGAGCTCAGCAGGCTGAGGGCAGCACTGACCTGTAGTGAGGAGCGGGCAGCTGCTGGATGACGTCCTGCATTCTGAGCAGCCGCTCCTCCTCTGTAGCGGCACCAACAGCATCCTGGAGTAGTGCAGAAAGGGAGCGAGACACCAATCAGGCTAGTACACCACTGCGAGTAAACCTCGTGGGGCTGACAGCAAAAGGGCCTCCGAGCTGGGGCACTGCTGCAGCCATCTGCCAAGAGGCCCAGGAAGAGGGAAATGAAAGACGTGGCCTTGTGCTTACCGAGAACTTGCCGTACAGCTGGTGGGTGAGCAGAGGGTTCGGGAGCTCCCTGAAGTACATCTTGCAGAGGGAGCTCACGCTGTGAATGTCACGGACGGTGAGCTCAGGAATCTGCTCCGACTCAAATTCCTGCCTGGAGAGAGGGACGCAAACCCGGTTGAGCGAGAGGAAGGCAAGCCCAAAGCCACACCAGATGCACTCAGGCTGTGTCAGTCGCAGCACTCTTACCGCAGTCTCTGGATGTTGGACGCGACGCCGGACAGGCGGTATATCCCCTGCACCACGCCGTGCTGCTCAATGAACTCAGCGCAGCTCTGGAGGACCTGGGGGACTGAAGAACACGTGCCAGCCGTCAGTGGAGCTCCTGATTCAATCGTGCTGCAGGCTGTGCTTCACATCCCATCCACTAAGCCCAGCCAGGCTTGGCTGAAGCAAATACAGATGTGCTTGTCTCTTAGGAGCATCCGCCTCACTTTATCCTTCAGCCATCAACTCCCATTACACGTGCCTCCACGGCTATCAGCCTGCCCCCTGCTAGATATGAGCTCCCTTTCATCTTCTTTAGATGCCCAGCAGAGGAAGATCTCAGGAATGGGCTGCTCCTTACCATCACGACCGGAGTGGAGAAGATGCTCTCCCAGGTCACAGCCAAACACCCTTTCCTTCTCCACCTCCCGCTCGGTCGGCTTCTTTGGGCGGGCCTTCACCAAGGAACGAAGGAAGGTGAGGATCTTGCTGCGTTTCTTGGGCTCTGCACAACAAAAGGAAGAAACCAGGTCATTTCAGGTTTGGCTCCGTTGGACGAGGCCGAGCACAGCACATTCTACAGAGCACGTCAGAACGGGAAGAACATTACCAACCAGTACATACAAAAAGGGATTTTCCCCATCTCTAGAGGAGCCCAAGGCCAGGTTAGATGGGGCCCTCGGCAGCCTGATCTAGTCTCACATTAAATGTGGGGGCTGGGAGACCATCCTGAGGAGGGTTGGAGCATGATGATCCCTGAGGTTCCTTCCATCCCAAGCCATTCTATGAAGATTCTATACTTTCCCCAAGTCCAATCATAAACACAGGAGGATTGGGCCAAATCTCTGCCCCATGGTGTGCATGAAGAATCATCAACCCAGAGAACAATGTGGGATGGATAAAGGAGGTACTAAACATGGAACACACCCCAAAAAAGACTTCATTTTGCTTCCCCACACCATCAACTGCAACATCCATACCTGGCTTTGGCACTGAGTTGATGAGTGCCTCAGGAATGTTCTTATTAATGAGTTCTACACACTCCCCTGGGAAAAATCCAACCTGTAACAAGAAGAAAAGAGAGGCCAACTATTGCATGCAGCACTTCTCAGATCTGAACTGTTAAACCAAAAGCCACATAACATTTCCTTCGGAACGTGCTTGCCTGACGTTCCATAAGACTATCCAGCAGAAAATGGCCATAGTTCACAGCATAAAGGTAATAATTTTTCAACATTTGCAGCCAAAGGCAAGGTCCTCTGACACCGACACAGGGAAACTGTTTATGTCCACTAGGCATCCTGAGCAGGCAGAGCAGCTCTAAGCTGAGATTCCTGCCTCTACTGAACTTGCACTCTCCAGTCTGAAGCTTGTGCCTACCTGGAAGCCGAGCTTGCCTCTCCACCAGGGGGTCAGCTCCTTTGGTGGCATGTCGATGACACACACGATGTCTCCCACCTGCAAGAGATTGCAACGTCAATCCCAGCTTCAGCACGGCTGGGAGGAAAGCACAGCTCAAATGACTGCATTCTTCTGCACTGCCAAACATCGCCGAGCATGAGAGCACTTGCACCAGTGCAGCTCTGAAGACATTTGCCATTGTAAAATTGAGCAACAAGGAACGCCTTGAACTGCTTACGTCAAAGGAGAGTTCATCCACTGCCTGGGCAACGTATCTCTTAATAGCATGGGCAGCAGCAATAGCTGGAACATTCACAGGTGCCACCTCATGGTCCAGCAGGGGCTTCCCCTTGTTCTCAGTCTGAAACAGAGAGCACAGGCCACAGTGAGGAGCTGGGAACCAACAAGGAGGATTTCAAGGTGAGGAGCACATCTGCAGAGAAAGCTGCAGGAAATGCACTCGGTCCTTATCGTGGGCACTTCAGAAGGAACTGCAAGTCTAATAACGGCTGTTTCTCTCCCTGGTGTGCAGCAGGCACACGCCAGCAAAGATGCATCTCTCCCCACCCAGACTAATAAGCAATGGCACTGACGCAGACAGGTGGCCTTGTCCATTTTGCCCCCTCCTTTCCTGCGCTCTTTGTGCAGGAAGGCTGACTGTTTCAGATGCTAGGAGACCGTGAAGAGGGAAACCAAAGCTACGGCTGCAGTTACAAGGTGCAAACAGTGCCATTGCAAGCACCAAGCAGCTCTCTTGAGCAGTCCAACCAACAGCGAGGCCAAACAGAGCAGAGAATGATTGTTGTTTCTGCAGCCATTTCAAGGGAAAAGTCAGTAGAGGACAAACACAACAGCCGAGATGGCTCTGGTACTTTGATAAACTTGCCACGCTTGCACTACTGTCTTGCCACAGAGGAGCTCTCTTGGAAAGCAGGAGAGCACATCTGCGGCTCACTCTGCTGGCTGCAGTCAGGGAACAAAGACCAATCAGAGCTTCATACTCTACCTCTGTCCATGCCAGGTCAGGCCCACAGCTGATCTCGCTGCACGCCACAGCCATCAGCGTAGGTGTGACAAGCTGGAACTGAAAAGAAACACACTTTTATCTTCTCTGTTCACATCTCTGCTGTGCTCCCTACAGCTGTCGGGCACACTCACACAGCCCAAGCACGCCTGCTGGTGTCCCTGGTGATGCTGTGCAGCTCTGCACAAGCTGGGGCTGGGACTCTTTGCCTAAGGGATTGGTTTCCTGTAGACCAGCTGGTCACAGCACCACAGACAGCATCCTTCTGAGGGCTGAGCTGCAGAGCACGTGGAGAAAACCCACACGTGACCAGCGTCCCATCAAAGCTGGATGAGGCTGTGTTACTAAACACGGGGCGTCACGGGCTGCTAAAGCATGTGGGGGGACAAACCATGGCAGGTACCTGGCAAGAGATCAGAACGAGGGAGAGAAATCTCACGAATCCGCAGCCGTTCCTTGTCACTTTGCTCTGATCTTCCACGAGCAAAAGCTGCAGCAGGGAAGCAGGCAGAGGGTGGAGAGAGGAGAGAGAAAGAGCAGGTCAGTTTGCTTCCACGGTTTAGCAAAGATTACAAGGGAAAAAACAAAATCTGCCCTCCCTCAACTTGAAAACTTAAGTTTTCAACTTAAAACCATTTCCCCTTGTCCTGCTGTTATCTACCCTTTCAAAGAGTTGATTCCCCTCCTCTTTTTAGGCTCCCTTTAGGTACTGAAGGCTGCCATGAGGTCACCCCGCAGCCTTCATTTCTCCAGGCTGAACAAGCCCAGCTCCCTCAGCCTGTCTTTGCAGGGGAGGTGCTCCTGTCCCCTGATCATCTCTGTGGCTTGCCTCTGGACCCTCTCCAACAGCTCCCTGTCTTTCTGGACACTGTACTGCAGCTGGGGCCTCACAAGAGCAGAGCAGGGGGGGACGATCACCTCCCTGTCCCTCATGGCCACCCCTCTGCTGATGGAGATAATGTGATCCTATGAGCTCCGCCAGCCAGCAGTTCTCAGCACTCACTGTCCCCCCGTCTCTCCCACACTGTCTCAGCTTACCTACAAGGTGCTGCACAGGACGGTGTGAAGACAAAGGGACGCAGTCGGTGCACAAGTGCAACAAGCGAGCTGCTCAGTCAGAGCTCCAGCGCTCCAATGAAGGGACGCAGCACGCACTGCTCCTCCCCTCATTCTAGCCCTTATGACATCACTGAGGGCCACCAGGCTGCTCCACCACGACGGACAGGGTGGGGAGGCAAGACCAGTCACAAGGGCAGAAGATTCCAACAGCCCAGCCCAACGTTCTGGAATCAGGGGCTGCTTGGAATTCTAGCCCAGCCAAATCCTGGAGAAGCTGGCACGGGGTCGTCATGACCAAAGCGCAGGACCTGGCGCTTGCTCTTGTTGAGCCTCGCACAACTGGCCTCAGTGCATCCCTCTGGAGGGCCTTCCTGCCCTCAGCCAGATGGACGCTTCCTCCCAGCAGCGTACCTTGCAGTGCTGGGCCCATGTCAAATCCACACTAGAGTGGCTTTTGTTACATTCAAGGGCATGTTGCAGCACCCATCTATTTCACCTGGAAGGAAATAAAGGAGGAGATGGGAGAAACACAGAACTGCTGCCAGACTGCTTTATCCCTTTCTCAGCCCAACTTCCCTTGCCTCATCCCCTACCCCAACTCCTGGATGATGCCCACAGGCTGATAGTTGGATCTCAAGTCCATAGGGCTCCTTTCACAGGGCTCCATCAAAAAGGCTGTCACACTTGTTCCGTACACTCACACTGACCCAGCAGTGGTATCACAGTCACTTAACACACACACAGCAACCAAACCCCGAGCATGCACATCCCTTCCTGCGTGACTGCAGCCCACAGCTCCCCTTCACACCTCCGTGGATCTCTGGTGTTTTACACTGATGCAGCCTCGCTGCAGCTCCGTGGCTGTCACACAAGGCCTGCAGGACCTCTTTCTCTGCAAACCCCGTCTGCAGGCATTGGTTCACGAGGTTCACCTCCTGCCCTCCTGAGCAAAAACAAGCACTAAGAACAAGAGCAAAGCACACTGGACTCGACCTGGCTGGATCCCCAACCCTCAGTCCTGTCAGACGGACCCTGGTGTGGAGACTCATCCCCAAAGCAGGCTGGACATCAGCACAGGCATCATTCTTCAAACGCCCCATCCAAGCAGCAAGGGATCAAAGCGTTGGCACAGCTGAAACAGAAATGCTGTGTGAGTTTCCTGTTAGCACTGAGCAGGAACAAATCTACCGCTGAGCAGCAGGATGTGAGACAAGCAGCAGAAGACACCCAACCTGCAGAACCAGCTCGTTTGGGGTCGGTCCAGATGTTTGTCTGCTCCCTTCCCTGGCCCAGGCCAAGCTTGTGAGCTGCTCCTCCTTTGTGCAGGGGGAAATGGTGCAGATGCCATGTGGTGGCTATGCACAGCATGCCTTGCACTTGCTTTTCCTCTCTCCATCTTCCATTAAAAAACAGCATCTCAAACCTTTCCTTGCTAAAAAAAAATCACTTAGTTAAAAAAGAACTGGCAGGCTTGCTTTTTAAACTACCTTACTTATGCAGCTTGATCCTTTAAAGCAGAAGCTCCCCAAGCAAGGAGCTACCTTAGACAAGCTCAGCCTGCAGGGAAAAGTGATTCCTCTGCGTCTGCAGACTTTGCACACATTTCCAGGTGCAGCAGTCAGCCCAGTTCTCAGCACAGCTTTACCAACCACAGAAATCCAGCTGATTTTTTCTCTCTTCTGAAACACTGCACTGCTGCAAGAAGCAAGGATTAAAACCACAGAATCACAGCACTGGGCTTGGAAGGGACCTCCAGAGATCACTGAGTCCAACCCCTGCACAACGGGCTCCCTACAGCAGGCTGCACAGCTGGGCGTCCAGGCGGCTCTGGAACATCTCCAGAGAAGGAGAACCCACAGCCTCCCTGGGCAGCCTGTTCCATGCTCACCGTGAAGAAGTTCCTGTTCTTACAAAGAAGGAAAATAGGACACCTGTTGGGAGTGAGGTCACAGAAATCTCCAACCAACAAACATTGCCCTCCAAACATTTCAGATATTTGGACGTATAAGAACAATGTAAGAGTTCTTTCTTATTGGTATCTGATACCCCGAGTTTAGGATATTTTCCTAAGAATAGTGACAAAAAAAGATATGATAAGGGGTACTTAAAGCACAGCATCTGTAATCAGATCAGACTCCTGCATTGTGAAGACTTCCATGAGTATTCCTGCAGAGTGCATCACTTAGTCTCTCTTTAGCCTTGTGTTCATGGTTTTCCTGTAAGAGCTTGTCTAAACACTGCCTGTAATCGTGGTTATGCTAGAAGCATTTGGATTTCTTGATCCTCAGTGTGATTTCAATAACAAATGCAGATGTTTTTTTGTTAGGGACAGCTTTCAATTTCTCAACTGAAATTTCAATATTGCATTAGGTGTTGACAACCACGGGGCTGCAGTACAGAGAATTACAGGAAGATTAATTTCTCCATCTCCATGCTCCTAGACATTTATGATTACAGTGATGTAGTTATATACAAAGTTGCAAGATACCAAAGCTAGAATAACCTCTTGGTGCAGCAGGATGTCTGGAGCCCAAGTGCAGAGTCTCAGTGTTCCAAAGCCTTGAAGAGGTGCACCGTATGTGCTGGGGCTGATGACACAGACACTGGAGCAAGGCCAGTGTGATGTTAGAAACTTGACCAGCAGCTGATCTGTTGTCAGCCATTTCTGGACACAAACGGGATCTGGTCGACTTAGGACATGACCTTTGGACTGGAGAGCAACTCCCCGAGGAATCACACAGCCACTGCAGACCGTTGGCAAGAACCCCATACCAAAACAGCTCATCTGCAATCAGTTTTTAATCTGTGCAGCAGTGATTGGAACAGGCGCACGCTCTCTGGAAGTGCAGGAATGCTCACAAGTGGAATGTACATCACCTGTGTGCTCCAGCTCTTCTGTGTGCATGCTAGGAGCAGTGATCCCCCTGCACCCAGGGCTGCAATAAAGTCCTGTTGGGTTTCTAACCTGCCAGCCAGCAGCCCAGGCTGCCCAGAGCCACATCCAGCCTGGCCTTGGTTGCCTGCAGGGATGGGGCATCCACAGCCTCCCTGGGCAACCTGTTCCAGTGCCTCACCACCCTCTGGCTGAAAAACTTCCTCCTCACATCCAACCTAAACCTCAACACCCCCCGTCTCAGTTTAAAGCCATTCCCCACTTGTCCCATCACTATCCACCCTCCAAAACAAAACACCTCGGCTGTTCAACACTGAAAGAGCAAAATAACCCACAGCTCTTACTTCCACTGTATGCAGTTAATTCCAAACTTAAGGTCACAGGTTAATTACTCATGTGATCCTTCCTGACAGAAGAACTACTCGTAGTGATGTGTAGGAGTAAGGAACAGTTTGAAAAGGTCATGGACATATTAGAACTTGCAGCATTTATCTTAATAGATGCCTACATTGCAAAGCATTTTGTAAAACACACGTTACAAGTACTGTGCATTGGATTACACTATATCAAACTCTAAGTAACAATACAGGTTGCTTTTAAATCTACACTTACATGTTTTCTTCTAACTCCTTGATAAAATTCCTTACTACCTTCAGTTTTATAGCCAAAGCAGTGTTTGAGCTGGTAATGTACTCTTGAACAGCACTGCTGCCTTTAACATTTGTATGTTTAGATCTGAAAAGAGAAGTTGGTCATTACTTCATGATGAGAGAATCTTATATGACAAAACAGAATTACAAAAATCTGACAATACTGTAAAATGCCAGCGTAAGAATGTGGCTTTGATTTTTTTTTTCTTTTCTTTCTTTTTTTTTTGAAATGGTGAGTGTACCATTAATTCAAGACAAGAATTTTGTTTGTAAGTCGATCTCTATAACTGTTCTTGGCATCATTCTGTAGGATGAACTAGATACATGGAATTTGGCACTGACTCCCCAGGGCAGTGGTTTGGCACTGAGCTGACAAAGGCCAAAGAGCATTTGCACAATGCTCTCAGACACAGGGCTTGACCCAGAGGAGGTCCGGTGTGGAACCAGGAGGTGGAATACATGATCCTCGAGGTCCCTTCCAAATACAGATATTCCATGATCCTCTAATACTTATATTCCCAAGTCCTGTACACAGTGCTCAGGTGCTGAATTGAAAGGTTCCATGAAACAGTGAGGTATCTATGTCCCTTTACCACTCAGTTAGTCAATTTGCCACATGGATCTTTTATCCAGTCACATTAAAAAAACACTCAAAGTATTTCCTTCAGTCTTCCATTCTGATAGAGCTTTCTAGAGCAAATAAAGAGTTGCAACTCAGAATGTCCACACCTCCCTTCCTGCACCCTGCATACTTTTTTCATTGCACTGTGATTACGTACCATTCTATTGTCACCCTCATTCTGTCCTTATCTAGGCAGTTTACTGACATTAAATTTTCCAACAACAGATGCCCACGAGTACAGCCAGCCTGGAAATATTTTGATTACTTACCTTTGTCCTGATGTCCTTGTAGGAGGTGGGACATTTCTCCATCTCAGCAGCAGAGGGCAGGAGGGGTCCAAGGTGAGGGCACGCTCTCCTCTGTTTTTCTGGCACTCAGAGACAAAGGGAACAAGAAAACCAGATGTGTTTCCCTGCCCATGGCAAACACCAGCCTTTCCATCCTTACAGTCCTTCCTGCCATCAGCAGAGATATTTTGCTTTCTTGTGCCACTTCATCCCTTTAGCATCTGGCATTCTAACAAAAAAGTACTGTAACACAAGAATTTTAATATTTTCATATTAAATGTCAGAATTAGAACCATTATGTTTACCAAATATTTAAAACGTTCAACCCAGTGAGAAGTGAATTGATGTTGTATTTAGCATTCAGATAAGAACTTGTAAAGGAAGTAAAAAGTGCTGCTTTCATAAACTATAGTCTCATTGTCAAGCCTTGCGCTGTCTCAGCAGATTATTACAGAATGTTCATTCAAGCAGGAATTCAGAGATGCGTCTGAATTGATAACAACAACGAATAATTAAGAAAGCTTGACTGCAGTCTGCTTGAGGATTCCAGTCTGAAGTGTGTTCCACCTGATGACAACTGGGAATGTCTTTCTCTCACCATTAGAACCATTGCACCTCTGACTAAACACATAGCTAATCACCACTGAAAACCTAGATGCAATTTCTGCAGTGCACAGACCAACTGCATGTTGATTAACATTCAGAGAGATTGTGCAGGTGTCCTTTTAGGAACTGGCCTACAGTATGCTAAGAGGGATGGATGTGGGGACATTAGGATAACGTGCCCTCTGCCTGTTAAGACAGCCCCAGCAGAGCAGGTCAGCAGGCTGAAGAGCTGCGTGGGTCACCAGGGCTCAGAGACTTCACTCGGCCATCTGAAAGTGGAGGGACTTCAGCCCAAGCTGCCCTTTTCCATGCAGGCAAGGAGGCCAAGAGAAGGTGGATCGGCACGGTTCTGGTGCAGACAGGGGCTGCAGTGTGAGCAGGCCTACACAGACAAGGCTGTGCCCACACAGAGTGACAGCAGCTTTCGCTGTGAGCAGATTCCCAGGGGGCCTGAGCCATGGCAGTTCTTGATGGCAGCATGTTCCAATCAGCCCTGGAAGTCTTCTCTGGACGTCTGTCGCATTCTGGAATCCACACTGAGGACGCAGTCGCTGTGTCAGAGCAGCTGGCAGAGTCACGGGGAACCGTGACGTAGTTGGCCCAGGGAGCAACAACAAGGCCTGCACTGCTCAGCCAGCCCAGGCCAAAGGGGAGCACGAGAGAGAGCAGAGGAGAGAGGGGGGGAAAGAGGGCCAGGAAGGAAAGGCCTGTGCCTGAATGGACGTGTAGCAGCAGCTGCTGACAGCAAACTCGGTGATGGCAGGGGCACAGCAGAGCAGTGCAATGCTGGCAGCTTCCTGTGTCTTTCACACAGGCACTGCAGACATGGCCAGCACTGGGAGATCAGCAGAACTGCTGCACACCTCTGCCAGCCCAGGCCAGAGGAGTGCAGAACAGTGAGCTGCTGCTGAGGGGAGAGAGGATGGCCTGAGAGCTGACCTGAGAGGCAGGGCTGGCTGTGTTACAGCAGCCTCTGTGTCCTCCTCCTGTGTCTGTGAGGGCCAGAGGGCCAGAAGAGAACATGCCCAGACAACGAAGCCCTGCTGTCCTCTGCTGCTCAGCTGGAGAGATGTTCCGCCTTCCTGAAGGACGCTGATCCAAAGGGAAGGAATCAAAGGAAGTCCAGGCTGGCTGTCCTTGTGGGCATCAGCTGCTGGCAGCT
The DNA here is from genome assembly GCF_987193195.1 of Phasianus colchicus. Lineage (NCBI taxonomy): Eukaryota > Metazoa > Chordata > Aves > Galliformes > Phasianidae > Phasianus > Phasianus colchicus. Next base: position 2,394,138 of record NC_143476.1, read on the forward strand.
GCCTCTGTGCTGCCATGGGCAGGGCACAGCACACACAGTGTTTGCAGTTCCCTGTGTGACACTGGCCCTGGTGACCTGACAGCCATAGGGAGACAAGAGAAAGAGCTGCCTCCCTCTGCCAGATGAGGCAAAGGTGAGAATCCCAGAATCACAGCATGGCCCGGGTTGGAAAGGAGCTCAAGGTTCATGAATCTCCAACCCTTGGCTCTCCAAGGGTGCACAGGGGGCTTTGTTCTCCCTGTGGTGCAGCTTCAGTGCCAACTCACAGCTGAGCTGGTTGGCACACTGTGACAGCCTGCCGCTCTGAAGCTCTTGGGGCAGTGCTCAGTTCTTTCTGAAGTACTCTGCAAAATGCTGCTTCTCCTTCACCAAGTCTGTTTCCAGACAGACGTCTTTTTCTCCTCTGTACACACAAACAGTATCTTGTAACTCCTTGGCACAGTGCTCAGAAGTGATACTTCTGGAAGCACGTCAGAGAAAAGTGGCCTTGTCCCAGTGGACTTTCAGAGCAGATGAGAACAAGTCTTGGTTGACGGCTTTCTTCTGCTTCTGGAACTGCACAGGCAGGTTGTGTGTTGTCATACTTTATGCCAGAGTGCCAAACTGAAGCAGTTTCTGCCACTTCTTTTTTTCATACTTGTCACTCTTTGCTATTTCTGAGAGCTTAACTTAGTCATTTTTAATGCGCTCTCATCTAAACTACTGTGTCCTCCAGTGTCAGTGTTGTATGAATCAGGACTGTGGGATTTCATCAGTGAAAGGATTCTGCTCTAATGACTGTCATTCTAAAGCTGATATTGTTTCTACCGCATCAGGCTTGCATGAAGCATCTTTGATCAACAGAGAAATCAGAAAAATTGCTTTTCCTATTGCAGTTTCCTTTTAACTAGTGATGAAAGCTGTCAGTTTATTTTTGGCACCAGAAATCCTGGGATGCAACCAGGTTAGATAAGAAGTGACACTGAGTCAACAGTAAAGGAGCAGAGATGAGACAGCATCACACAGCTCTGGAAAAGATGTTCCAGCTCTGTGTCTACCTACACCTTCAGGAGATGAAAAGTACTGGCTTACTGAGGTGTCCTGGGTTGCAGGCTCTGTTAATCTCCATTTCTGGAAGAGCTGCTTGCAATAAATACCTTTTAAGGTGAATGAGCTTGATAGAAGTAGGGTGTGAAAGAGATGGATTTGCTGTTTCCCCGAAGGTGCAGGAGTATTGCTGTGCCTACAGTCAGTAATCAAGGCAGAAATCACTGTGTTCCTCAGAATGAAAAGCAAAAGAATAAAAATCTTTTTGGGAGTGACAGCACGCCTGAATGAAGCACAAATCTAAACATTTAAAATAAGGGCTAGTGTCAAAGGGACTTGCAGTATTTCTCGTGAAGAAATATTTGATGCTTCTTTATGAAAGTCATCCTAACAAAAGTGTACTGATGTCTTTGCTGAGGATTTGCTTGGTTCCAGCCTGAAGGTGTGCACAGGCATGAGCAGGCAGTGCTGAGCTGCAGGTGAGTGCCTGTGTCCCACAGCAGGAAACCCGTGGATGTCTTCAGGGGTTTGAAATGGGCAGAGCTGTGAAACCTGCAGGCTTTCACTGAAATTGTCCTCTGCTTTATTTTGTAATCTTAGTTTCACCAATGCTTTCCAATATGATTTTCGTATGAGTGCAGATACATGGGATAGGATTTAAAGTTTTTATGGTGCTGCTGTATAATTTTCTGTAGTCATCATAAGCCAATAAAAAAAATAAATGGCAATCAGTCAATCTATTAACAACCTGTGGCACGTGTCAAAACAATGAAATTTCTTGCAGGAAGACAATATTGCTATATAATAATGTGGCTATCCAAAACTGTTAATTATACTTTCGGAGCTGGAGATAATCCTGAAATGCGGGACTTTGATCTTAGCCAAGAATAATAAAAGTTATTATCGTTCTTAAATTGGCAGCTGCTATCAAAAGCCTGTGTCTTATTTCCCTTTTAGTAACACTGGCTAAATCAGAGAAAATGATAAAAGAATTTCATGATTGCAGCTTAGGGAATCTTTCCCACATGACCAGAAGTAATCTATGTCCAAAAATGTCTGTAAATATATTTTCTATATTATTTTGCTATATGAATTGATATTTGAGATGAAAGGACAAAACATTTTGCGTACATAGATAAGCAATGCAAATTTCCTGGATTGTTTTAGAGAAAAAAGCTCCGGTTATCAGATTGTTTCCATGCAGAAATAAGATTTACAGAAAAATTCTCATTATTCTCATTCATGAATGAATAAGTTCAAAAAAGAGATGTGGGGGATGTTGTTTCAATTCCAGGTGATTGTAGGAAGGACTGTCAGGATGGAAAGGCTAGTGTCTGCCATGGGCAAAGAAACACTTCTGGTTTTCATGTTCCCTTTGTCTTTGAGTGCAAGAGGCTATGAGGAGAGTGTGCCCTAAACTTGGACCCTTTTTGACCATTTCAGCAGAGATGGAGAAGTGTTCAACCTTCTAGAAAGACTTCAGGACAAAGATATGTAATGAAAATAAGTCCAGGTTGGCTGTCCTTGTGGGCATCAGCTGCTGACATCTGCATAGTTGTTGCTATGGGAATGGCAGAACAGGTGGAATCTTGCATATCCTTGTGTGACACAAGCACTGGTGAATTCAAAGCCAGAGGGGTATAATAGAAAGAGTATCACCCTCCCTGGAAAGGCTGGTGTTTGCCATGGGCAGGGAAACACATCTGGTTTTCATTTTCTCTTTCTCTTTGAGAGCCAGATAAACAGGGGAGAGTGTGCCCTCACCTTGTAACTCCCCTGCCCTCTGCTGCTGAGATGGTGAAATGTCCCAGCTTCTAGAAGGACATCAGGACAAAGATATGTAATGAAAATAAGTCCAGGCTGGCTGTCCTTGTGGGCATCAGCTGCTGCCATCTGCATTGCTGCTGCCATGAGCATGGCACAGCAGGTAACAGACTGCTTTTCCTTGTGTGACACAGGAGCTCTTGACTTGAAAGAAAGAAGGATGCAATAGAAAGACCTGCAACCTCTGCCAGACTTCACAAAGGTGAGTGGGATGTTGTTTCAATTAGTGCTGATGTCAGGAAGGACTGTAAGGATGGAAAGGCTGGTGTTTGCCATGGGCAGGGAAACACATCTGGTTTTCATTTTCTCTTTCTCTTTGAGTGCCAGATAAACAGGGGAGAGTGTGCCCTCACCCTGCAACTCTCCTGCCCTCAGCTGCTGAGAGGGAGAAATGTCCCAGCTCCTGGAAGGACATCAGGACAAAGGTATGTAATGAAAATAAGTCCAGGCTGGCTGTCCTTGTGGGCATCAGCTGCTGGCATCTGCATTGCTGCTGCCATGAGCATGGCAAAGGAGGTAAAAGATTGCTTTTCCTTGTGTGACACAGGAGCTCTTGACTTGACAGTTAGAGGGATGCAATAGATAGAGCTGCAACCTCTGCCAGACATGGCAGAGGTGAGTGGGATGTTGTTTCAATTAGTGCTGATGTCAGGAAGGACTGTAAGGATGGAAAGGCTGGTGTTTGCCATGGGCAGAAAAACACATCTGGTTTTCATTTTCTCTTTCTCTTTGAGTGCCAGATAAACAGGGGAGAGTGTGCCCTCACCTTGCAAGTCTCCTGCCCTCTGCTGCTGAGAGGGAGAAATGTCCCAGCTTCTGGAAGGACATCAGGACAAAGATATGTTATAAAAATAAGTCCAGGCTGGCAGTCCTTGTGGGCATCAGCTGCTGGCATCTGCATTGCTGCTGACATGAGCATGGCACAGCAGGTAACAGATTGCTTTTCCTGGTGTGACACAGGAGCTCTTGACTTGAAAGCTAGAGGGATGCAATAGAAAGAGCTGCAACCTCTGCCAGACATGGCAAAGGTGAGTGGGATGTTGTTTCAATTAGTGCTGATGTCAGGAAGGACTGTAAGGATGGAAAGGCTGGTGTTTGCCATGGGCAGGGAAACACATCTGGATTTCATTTTCTCTTTCTCTTTGAGTGCCAGATAAACAGGGGAGAGTGTGCCCTCACCTTGTAACTCCCCTGCCTTCTTCTGCTGAGATGGTGAAATGTCCCAGCTTCTAGAAGCACATCAGGACAAAGATATGTAATGAAAATAAGTCCAGGCTGGCTGTCCTTGTGGGCATCAGCTGCTGGCATCTGCATTGCTGCTGACATGAGCATGGCACAGCAGGTAACAGATTGCTTTTCTTTGTGTGACACAGGAGCTCTTGACTTGAAAGCTAGAGGGATGCAATAGACAGAGCTGCAACCTCTGCCAGACATGGCAAAGGTGAGTGGGATGTTGTTTCAATTAGTGCTGATGTCAGGAAGGACTGTAAGGATGGAAAGGCTGGTGTTTGCCATGGGCAGGGAAACACATCTGGTTTTCATTTTCTCTTTCTCTTTGAGTGCCAGATAAACAGGGGAGAGTGTGCCCTCACCTTGCAACTCTCCTGCCCTCTGCTGCTGAGAGGGAGAAATGTCCCAGCTCCTGGAAGGACATCAGGACAAAGGTATGTAATGAAAATAAGTCCAGGCTGGCAGTCCTTGTGGGCATCAGCTGCTGGCATCTGCATTGCTGCTGACATGAGCATGGCACAGCAGGTAACAGATTGCTTTTCCTGGTGTGTCACAGGAGCTCTTGACTTGAAAGCTAGAGGGATGCAATAGACAGAGCTGCAACCTCTGCCAGACATGGAAAGGTGAGTGGGATGTTGTTTCAATTAGTGCTGATGTCAGGAAGGACTGTAAGGATGGAAAGGCTGGTGTTTGCCATGGGCAGGGAAACACATCTGGTTTTCATTTTCTCTTTCTCTTTGAGTGCCAGATAAACAGGGGAGAGTGTGCCCTCACCTTGTAACTCCCCTGCCTTCTTCTGCTGAGATGGTGAAATGTCCCAGCTTCTAGAAGCACATCAGGACAAAGGTATGTAATGAAAATAAGTCCAGGCTGGCAGTCCTTGTGGGCATCAGCTGCTGGCATCTGCATTGCTGCTGACATGAGCATGGCACAGCAGGTAACAGATTGCTTTTCCTAGTGTGACACAGGAGCTCTTGACTTGACAGCTAGAGGGATGCAATAGATAGAGCTGCAACCTCTGCCAGACATGGCAAAGGTGAGTGGGATGTTGTTTCAATTAGTGCTGATGTCAGGAAGGACTGTAAGGATGGAAAGGCTGGTGTTTGCCATGGGCAGAAAAACACATCTGGTTTTCATTTTCTCTTTCTCTTTGTGTGCCAGATAAACAGGGGAGAGTGTGTCCTCACCTTGCAACTCTCCTGCCCTCTGCTGCTGAGATGGTGAAATGTCCCAGCTTCTAGAAGGACATCAGGACAAAGATATGTAATGAAAATAAGTCCAGGCTGGCTGTCCTTGTGGGCATCAGCTGCTGGCATCTGCATTGCTGCTGCCATGAGCATGGCAAAGCAGGTAAAAGATTGCTTTTCCTTGTGTGAAACAGCAGCTTTTGAGTTGAAAGCGAGAGGGATGCAATAGATAGAGCTGCAACCTCTGCCAGACATGGCAAAGGTGAGTGGGATGTTGTTTCAATTAGTGCTGATGTCAGGAAGGACTGTAAGGATGGAAAAGCTGGTGTTTGCCATGGGCAGGGAAACACATCTGGTTTTCATTTTCTCTTTCTCTTTCAGTGCCAGATAAACAGGGGAGAGTGTGCCCTCACCTTGCAACTCTCCTGCCCTCTGCTGCTGAGAGGGAGAAATGTCCCAGCTTCTGGAAGGACATCAGGACAAAGATATGTTATAAAAATAAGTCCAGGCTGGCAGTCCTTGTGGGCATCACCTGCTGGCATCTGCATTGCTGCTGACATGAGCATGGCACAGCAGGTAACAGATTGCTTTTCCTGGTGTGACACAGGAGCTCTTGACTTGACAGCTAGAGGGATGCAATAGCAAGAGCTGCAACCTCTGCCAGAAATGGCAAAGGTGAGTGGGATGTTGTTTCAATTAGTGCTGATGTCAGGAAGGACTGTATGGATGGAAAGGCTGGTGTTTGCCATGGGCAGAAAAACACATCTGGTTTTCATTTTCTCTTTCTCTTTGAGTGCCAGATAAACAGGGGAGAGTGTGCCCTCACCTTGCAACTCTCCTGCCCTCTGCTGCTGAGAGGGAGAAATGTCCCAGCTTCTGGAAGGATATCAGGACAAAGATATTTTATAAAAATAAGTCCAGGCTGGCTGTCCTTGTGGGCATCACCTGCTGGCATCTGCATTGCTGCTGACATGAGCATGGCACAGCAGGTAACAGATTGCTTTTCTTTGTGTGACACAGGAGCTCTTGACTTGAAAGCTAGAGGGATGCAATAGACAGAGCTGCAACCTCTGCCAGACATGGCAAAGGTGAGTGGGATGTTGTTTCCATTGCTGCTGATGTCAAGAAGGACTGTAAGGATGAAAAGGCTGGTGTTTGCCATGGGCAGGGAAACACATCTGGTTTTCATTTTCTCTTTCACTTTGAGTGCCAGATAAACAGGGGAGAGTGTGCCCTCACCTTGTAACTCCCCTGCCCTCTTCTGCTGAGATGGTGAAATGTCCCAGCTTCTAGAAGGACATCAGGACAAAGATATGTAATGAAAATAAGTCCAGGCTGGCAGTCGTGGGCATCAGCTGCTGGCATCTGCATTGCTGCTGACATGAGCATGGCACAGCAGGTAACAGATTGCTTTTCCTGGTGTGACACAGGAGCTCTTGACTTGACAGCTAGAGGGATGCAATAGACAGAGCTGCAACCTCTGCCAGACATGGCAAAGGTGAGTGGGATGTTGTTTCAATTAGTGCTGATGTCAGGAAGGACTGTAAGGATGGAAAGGCTGGTGTTTGCCATGGGCAGGGAAACACATCTGGTTTTCATTTTCTCTTTCTCTTTGAGTGCCAGATAAACAGGGGAGAGTGTGCCCTCACCTTGCAACTCTCCTGCCCTCTGCTGCTGAGAGGGAGAAATGTCCCAGCTTCTGGAAGGACATCAGGACAAAGGTATGTAATGAAAATAAGTCCAGGCTGGCTGTCCTTGTGGGCATCAGCTGCTGGCATCTGCATTGCTGCTGACATGAGCATGGCACAGCAGGTAACAGATTGCTTTTCCTGGTGTGACACAGGAGCTCTTGACTTGACAGCTAGAGGGATGCAATAGACAGAGTTGCAACCTCTGCCAGACATGGCAAAGGTGAGTGGGATGTTGTTTCAATTAGTGCTGATGTCAGGAAGGACTGTAAGGATGGAAAGGCTGGTGTTTGCCATGGGCAGGGAAACACATCTGGTTTTCATTTTCTCTTTCTCTTTGAGTGCCAGATAAACAGGGGAGAGTGTGCCCTCACCTTGCAACTCCCCTGCCCTCTTCTGCTGAGATGGTGAAATGTCCCAGCTTCTAGAAGGACATCAGGACAAAGGTATGTAATGAAAATAAGTCCAGGCTGGCTGTCCTTGTGGGTATCAGCTGCTGGCATCTGCATTTCTGCTGCCATGAGCATGGCACAGCAGGTAAGGGATTGCTTTTCCTTGTGGGACAACTGTTAAGCCATTCTGATTCACCCTTTTCATCCACAGCATACAGATTTTTCCCACACTGCTGTTTCTGTCCAGCAATGTTCATATGTGCAATGGTACAGAGGTTGGTGGCCCTGCCTGTGGGAGGGAGTTGGAGATTCCTGATCCTTGAGGTCCCTTCCAACCCGGGCCATTCTGTGTGTGTGTGTGTGACTGGCTAAACACCAATTGTTGCTAGCTCAGCAGGTATACTGCTAATTATTGAACGTCTGACAGCTGCTTATCAACACTTGGCCACTATTTCTGGACAGCTGCTCATCCCTGAAGAGAGAGAAGTTTGGAAGGAGGACAGAGGGGAGTCTCTTGATGCCTGCCTGTTGCATCCCAACCTGCCCACAGAGTGAGTCAGTTCGGCCTTGTGTGGAGGCCCTGGCTTCTTTGGAGTCTGTTTTTCTTTTGCTGAGCTTCTCCTATCCAAACAGAATGGCCTTACAACATGCTTTCTGGTCCTTAATACTATACCCATGCAATTTGTAACTATTACAGTTCTGTAAGTGAGAATTGATCACATGATTGAACAACTGTATTTCTAAAACATGTTATGAAATAGCTTCTTTTTACTAATACTAATAAAGTCTTTCTACTTTTTCAAACTGTTTCTAAGGGCAAATTACAAAACACATGGTGCTGTACTGCTTCAGAGCAATCCCACATTTGATAGCCAGTGCAGAAACAACATTCCATCCTACAGCATTAGCTAGTTCAGAGGTACCAGACATGTATCTGGATGTGGCTGTTGTGCGTAACTGGGGCTGAGGGATCAGAAATGACAGCTCCACTCTTGGAGACCACAGAACTAAAATGGAAAGATAAAATAGTTGCAGGGCAATTGTTCTCTGTGCCTGAAGCAGGGACCGATTTATGGGGGAGAGATTTAACAGTTAAATGAGGATTACAGCTGCAAGTCTGTTAAACACATATCAGGGGTCAATGAATGTGTTAACAGCTGGTGATGAGAAGAAATGAATCCAAAGGTGTGGGCAGGGGAAGGAAATCGGGGTGGACTCACAATTTTCTTTTACAAAGAACTGCCCAAGGAGGGAGTGGAGCTGTGAAACAGCAACAATATCCCATAGCCTTAGAAGGGAGAGTGGGTCTAAAAGCTGTAACACAGACACTGGTTAAGGATGTCTTCTGGAACCTTGTCTGTTGCCTTATAACACCCCAGTCCTGTCGGCACGGAAGGCAGACGGCACGTATCGGCTGGTGCAAGATGTAAGGAAATGACTGAACCCGTTCTCAAAAGACAGCCTGTGGTTCCTAACCCCTACACCCTAATGAGTCAGATCCCACACGGGCAGCAGTGGTTTGGTGTGAGAGACCTCAAAGATGCTTTCTGGACAGCCTTTGGACTCAGAGAGAAGTGGCTGCGTTTGTATGAGGACACATTGTAATCCTATCGTGATTCGTGATGATACTGTAGATACTGGAACTCGTGCTAATCCTTGTCTTTGCAGCATGTGAAGCAAGCAGCTGGTGCTGCTGTCATGCAGAAAGCTCCCTTCCAACCACTCAGCAAGCATTTGGATGAGACAGCTTCCTGCTGGGGAGCCCTCCGACATCACTGCTGCCTCCTCCAGAACCATACCTGCAGATGCTTCAGAGCTCTTCAGCATGGACTTCCTTCCTCCCATCAGCAGCTGCTCCTGCACTGACCTTCATTCACACTGGGATACCATCTGCTTCCAGCAGGAGCTGACCTGCGAGACAGAGAAAGGAAACGTGGGATGAGCACCAATGCAGAAGCACAAGGCTGTGTCACCACCACGTCTTGCAGCCTTGGGAAGTCAGCTGCAACTGCAGCCTTGGTCAGAATTACAACGGGCACCGTAAATTAAGTGTGACCTCTGAAGTTGTTGCCATGATCAGAAATAGACGCTGAAATCGCTCACATAACTGTCGGTGGTTCCCTCCAAATTCTTTTGCTTTGGGGAACAGATGGACTCGGAATGGAAGGACACGAGAAAAATGACATCTGTTTGAGCTCAGCAGACTTGAGAGGTGGGCCTGGGTGAACCTCATGAGGTTCAGCACAGCCAAGTGCAAGGTTTGGCATTTGGGCCGGAGGAATCCCAGGCATTCTTTTGTCATCGTGGTGGTTTCCAATAGACCCCAACAATGAGACATCAGGTCGCCGTGTGGGCTCCTGGGTGACACTGCCATTTCCCAGCCATTGCAGCCTAGGGGCAAATAAAGTAAAATACTTCAGAAAGATCTCACACTGATTGCATATTTTACTGTTCTTTTACACAAAACAGAAGGGGAGGGCAGCAGATGCATGCAGCTGCATCAACACCCAGGCTGCTAAAGGAATGGAAAGACAGAAACATCAAATATCAATGCGTTATTCTAATGCAAGGAGGGAAGCTTTTTTCAATGTTACTTTTTATCATTTAAAATGAGCAGTTGGCACTCTTAAAGGAAAATCCTAGGCCCCAGGTTCTGACAGTGTGGCAATCTGGCACGGACTCAGCTGTGAATGATGCAAACAGTCTGTTCCAGATTTTAACATCCCTTATATGCATTCACAAGCTTTCTCTCTTGACTTCCCCTTACAGCCGTTAGATGCCAGCAAAACATCCCACAAACACTCCTTACCTCTGTGCACACAGGCACCCATCCAACCAGAGCCATCAGTCATTCCCAGCCATGCGCTCTTCCTCCAATCATGGTCAGCATCACACGGCCGTCACGCAGCTCACTTGACTCAGTTTTTCTCTTCTTTCTGGAGGTGTCCTTGCTTCTCAGCCTTACCTTCTCGTGATGTTTATCTCGCTCTGCAGCTCCTGCTCTGAATAGGCTTTCTTGGATTCCCGCATGACAGGCACAAAATGCAGCCACAGCCCCTGCCACCAAGGTCAGCTCTTCAGCACACATTACCTGAGGAGCACTTGGCAACTCCTGCAACCTGAGCAGTGCCAGGAAGACTGTTTCACTTCTGCTTCTCCTGGCTCAGAAATTCATTTTCCTACCTAGAAAATGGAAAAAGAAAAGAAAGAAAAAAAATCCTGACATTAGCAGACACAATTGATACTATGGAATTCTGGAAGGCAAGGGATTTGCCTTCTATGATGAGAAGTTGAGTGCAAAGAACTAAGAAGAGCCATGAGCAGGTTGTGAACTTGTGGGTAAAATTAGGAAGTGCAGCAGTGCAGGGCTTCTGGAGGTGAGGGTCTGCTACAGCCGCCTGGAAAGAGAGCCTGTTGGTGGGAGCTGCTTACTGCAGCCAGCAGAAGCATCGCACTCACTGACTCTCATCCTGATGGGGGATTCCAGTCAGTCTGGGAAATCAGCATGGCTGGCTGCAAGCAATCTGACAGACTCCTGGAGTGCAGTGAGAATCACTCTGTGGTGCAGGCATTGGGCACAGCAAGCAGAAGGGAAGCATTGCTGGACATGGTGCACACCAGGGGTTACGACAGGAGGCGGTCAGGGCTGCCGTGACCATGCCCTCCTTGAGCTTGTGATCTCAAGGAATGTGGGCCTGGCAGGAAGCAAAGGCAGGAGCCTGAACTTCAGGAGAGCCAGCTGCAGGCTGTTCCAGGAATTCTTGGACGAGATCCTCTGGACAACTATTTGTAGGGGCAAAGGGATGGAAAAGAGCTGGTCACTTTCTCAGAAAAAAACTTGCTCAGAGCTGAAGAGCTCTCCATCCCTGCCACATGAAATCAAGCAGAGGAGGCAGAAAACCTGTTTAATTTTTCTTGGGAGGGTGGGAAGGAGCTTTGGGTTAGGGGCACATCCTGTGCCAGAGCATCCCGATGGGACGCGTGGGATCAGCAGGTCTGTCAGAGAAGCGGGTGAGGTTGCAGGAGAGGAAGGGGAGGAGGTGCCAGCACGGTTCTGCACGATGCTCTGCCACACTGGGCAGCTTGATCATGGCTCAGCAGTGGGATCCGATGTGGAGAAGGGGAGACGGAAATCAAGGATGGGAGGGAACCATCAGACACAGTCGGTGAGTGTCTGTGAAGTCTTGCAGACCCAGAGATTCCCAGGTTGTTTCTGCTTTCGTAGCATTTGTGTGCTGCAGGGTGAGCAAATTCTTCTGCTGCCTGATTCTTCTGCAGGAGCCGCCTAAAGGGGAAATGGCCACTGAGCTGCAGACCAAGCAGTACTGCCTGACGTTGGCCAGGGGGAGCTTCTCCTGCCGCAGTGTGCTGATGACAGGTCTGGAGATGATCTGCAGGGCCAGTTCGTAGATGGGAGCCAGGAAAGGACATGATGGGAGGAGGGAGGTGTTAAGCAACATCCAAGGCATCAAAATGCATCAGAAAGCCCTGAAAAGCATCACAAAGCCACAGCCAGGAAGCTTGGGAGTATCATGAGCAGCATCCAGGATGCGAGAGATTATTTGCTACCATGCCAAATGGTTGCAGAGCTCCCCCTGCAGACATCCCAAAGCCAGACAAAACAGGAACAAACCCGGAGCTGTGCTGCACGCACCCCACAGCCACAGCATTGCAAGCTGGGGTGCCTTGCTGTGTGCTGCATTCATCCCAGTCCATGTGAATGAAGACTCTGGAGGCAGTCAAGGCGTTGCTTGAGCACAAGTGTGCTTTTATTATTATATAAAGGACAGGAGGGTGTGAGAGGTCCACGGTGAAGATGGGACTCATCCTGTCTTGTCATGGAGAGAGTGGCTCAGAGCTCTCAGTGCTGCTCTCTGATGCCTGGGACTGGAGGCCTGATTGAAAGTCCTCCTGCAAGAGGCTCTGCTCCTCCTCACTGACACTGACCTGCTCCTGCATGGAGGTGCTGCTGTCGGGGCACTCACACTGCTCTTGGGATGGCCTGCACTGCAGAGACTCCTGGTTACAATCCAGGCTGGTGACTGTGGTTTCTGGCAGGCCCAGGTCAGCATTTTGAGCAGAGCCAGGTGTAATGAGGGCATGAACTTCGATGAGCTCCTTCTCTCCATTAATGTTGTCAGACGGAAGGCTGCTGTTGGAACTGCAGCAATTTGTGCTTCCTAAGAGCTCTCCACTGATGGAAGCACAGAGAGCATCCTCGCTACTTGCCCTGGATCTTGTGGGTTGGCAAGGGCTCGATTCACCTAGAAAGGATACACAGGGGTTAGTGTCAAACTTTCACAAGCTGAATTACGACAGTGGTTCTTGATCAGGGGTGAACTGAAGATGTTGGGCAGGGGCTGGAACGCCAGAAAGAGATACAAGTGCAGAGCAAGCTTGAATTCTATGCTCCTGAAAAGCAGGGATTTGGAAGCTGCATTTGCACCCTTACCTGCCAGGACTACCACTGCTGTTTCTGAGGGCTGCCTGGCATTGCGCTGCAGTTGGCGTTTGCTGCCAGAGGATGGCTTTCTGAGGCTGAAGCAGCAACACCAACTGCTAGCTGGTGATTCCTCCTTCTTGCTGTGTGGATTTTGTCTGGAGAGAGAAAACAGCCAACGCTGTGAGTCGTGCGTGGTGAAGGGTGAGGGAAGAGCTGCACTGAGCTCTTGGCAGCAGTTGCTTGTTCCTAGCACTGCCTGGTTTCTGCAGGAAAACACAAAAACCCACCCAAACAATGATGCTAGGTGCTGGAAAAGAAAGTCCTCTTTACCTGTCAGATGGAAAGTCGATGACAGTGTGGAATTTGCCCTGCCCAGCTGCAGGGCTTTCTTCCACTTCAATGTCCCTGCTGCTCTCTGTTACCACAGAAGAGGTGCTGTGGCCTCGCCTCTGTGCCTGTGCCTCCTCCAGGCTGAGCAGCTTTGTGGCAGCAGAAGAGACCCCCACAGACTTGGGCCCTGGGAGAGAATTGTGCCCTGTCAGGGAAAAGCACAGGTAAGAGTGAGGATCAGAAAGCAGCAGCACAGCCACCACGGTTCTGGGGGAGGTGCTGTATTTTTCTCAGGCTTGCTTATCCGAGCCACTGGAAGAAGAGGAGCCCAAAATAACCATGTGGGCAGAGGTCTGTTTATGGCAAAGGACATGGTCATCATTAAGAGAGCTCACCCCTAGATAAAAGGGGCAGGGAACTGAGAAAGCTTCGCTGCAACGCTTGCATCAAGCTTCTCCTGCGTGCAAACATAATAATGACAGTTTCCTCCTTGTGAAGTTTGGGCTTGGACATTCTCAGCATCCAGCAACAGGATGCCATACCCTAATGGAAGCCCAGAGGTCTGTAGTCCCCTTGATGGTAAAAGAGTATCTCAGAGGTCCTGGAGAAGGCCTGCATTTGATCAAGGTGTCAGGTCAAGATCAAGCTAATGGAGGAAGACACTCACCTGCTGCATCTGCAATGTCTGCTCCGGATTTGGAGCAGAAGAGGACGTCTGTGTGGTTGATGATGAATTCCACCACATCCGACTGCATCTGCAGCTCCATGCAGGCAGCTCTTCCGCTGGCGCAGGCAGACTCGTTCTGCTGTGATCTGTAGAAAAGGCAGATTTTAGAAGTCATTTCTCCAAGACCGTTTCCCCGAGTCTGAATTGTTGCAGCCAAAAGCTGTCAGCTGAGGCTCTGGAGACTTCCGCAGTGGGCAATCAGTGATGCCACTGCAGAAATTCCCCTGGATGATCAAGGACACGTCAGTCCCATCTCAACAAGACTGCAGAAATTGTCACCTAGACATTGTGCCCATGGGGATGGAGAACAGCCCAGGCTCCTGCACTTCTGTCAGCCACAGATTTTACAGAAGAGCACATTTGATGGAGAAAAAGGGAAGACTGCTTTTCTTAACTGGAGAACAGAGGAAGTGTTGAAACAGAACCAGAAGTTTACCTTAAGAGGTTTGGAGCCCACACAATGGCTAGGTTCTTGGCATGCATGTTTGTTACCGTGGAGCTCCCAGCCAGACACGCCAAGTGTCTCATCAGGAACTCCAGTGTCCTGGAAAACAAGAGAAGCAAACGTTCAGCACCAACGAGCATGCTGTGCTGCAATTCAGAAAGCAAACCTCCATTCATGCTACTTCTTGTGATTGCTACTGTCACAGAAGATGAAGTAGATCCAACTTGACTGAGTGCCACGCTGCAGCACCAAGCCCCAGCACAGCACAGCCGCAGCCATCAGCTGCACCAAGCGTGCCCCCGTGCCCAGGAACTGACCCCATAAAGTAACCCCATGGAGCCTTCAACCCTTCAGCATACACAGGCATCGTGTTGCCGGCGTGAGACAGAGCCTGGAACCGCATCGTTGCCCTCTGCAATGCAGCAGGGCTGAGCTCAGCAGGCTGAGGGCAGCACTGACCTGTAGTGAGGAGCGGGCAGCTGCTGGATGACGTCCTGCATTCTGAGCAGCCGCTCCTCCTCTGTAGCGGCACCAACAGCATCCTGGAGTAGTGCAGAAAGGGAGCGAGACACCAATCAGGCTAGTACACCACTGCGAGTAAACCTCGTGGGGCTGACAGCAAAAGGGCCTCCGAGCTGGGGCACTGCTGCAGCCATCTGCCAAGAGGCCCAGGAAGAGGGAAATGAAAGACGTGGCCTTGTGCTTACCGAGAACTTGCCGTACAGCTGGTGGGTGAGCAGAGGGTTCGGGAGCTCCCTGAAGTACATCTTGCAGAGGGAGCTCACGCTGTGAATGTCATGGACGGTGAGCTCAGGAATCTGCTCCGACTCAAATTCCTGCCTGGAGAGAGGGACGCAAACCCGGTTGAGCGAGAGGAAGGCAAGCCCAAAGCCACACCAGATGCACTCAGGCTGTGTCAGTCGCAGCACTCTTACCGCAGTCTCTGGATGTTGGACGCGACGCCGGACAGGCGGTATATCCCCTGCACCACGCCGTGCTGCTCAATGAACTCAGCGCAGCTCTGGAGGACCTGGGGGACTGAAGAACACGTGCCAGCCGTCAGTGGAGCTCCTGATTCAAGTCCTGCTGCAGCTTGTGCTTCCGGGAGTCACATCCCATCCACTAAGCCCAGCCAGGCTTGGCTGAAGCAAATACAGATGTGCTTGTCTCTTAGGAGCATCCGCCTCACTTTATCCTTCAGCCATCAACTCCCATTACACGTGTCTCCACGGCTATCAGCCTGCCCCCTGCTAGATATGAGCTCCCTTTCATCTTCTTTAGATGCCCAGCAGAGGAAGATCTCAGGAATGGGCAGCTCCTTACCATCACGACCGGAGTGGAGAAGATGCTCTCCCAGGTCACCGCCAAACACCCTTTCCTTCTCCACCTCCCGCTCGGTCGGTTTCTTTGGGCGGGCCTTCACCAAGGAACGAAGGAAGGTGAGGATCTTGCTGCGTTTCTTGGGCACTGCACAACAAAAGGAAGAAACCAGGTCATTTCAGGTTTGGCTCCGTTGGACGAGGCCGAGCACAGCACATTCTACAGAGCACGTCAGAACGGGAAGAACATTACCAACCAGTACATACAAAAAGTGATTTTCCCCATGCCTGGAAGAGCCCAAGGCCAAGATGGTGGGGCCCTGGGCAGCCTGGTCTAATCTGACAATAAATGTGGGGGCTGGCAGTACAGCCTGATGCAGGAGGGTTGGAGCATGATGATCCCTGAGGTCCCTTCCGTCACAAGCCATTCTATGAAGATTCTATAGTTTTGCCAAGTCCAATCATAAAATCAGGAGGATTGGGCCAAATCTCTGCCCCATGGTGTGCATGAAGAATCATCAACACAGAGGACAATGTGGCATGGATAAAGGAGGTATTAAACATGGAACACACCCCAATAAAGACTTCATTTTGCTTCCCCACACCATCAAATGTAACATCCGTACCTGGCTTTGGCACAGAGTTGATGAGTGCCTCAGGAATGTTCTTATTAATGAGTTCCACACACTCCCCTGGGAAAAATCCAACCTGTAACAAGAAGAGAGGCCAACTATTGCATGCAGCACTTCTCAGATCTGAACTGTTAAACCAAAAGGCACGTAACATTTCCCTCGGAACGTGCTTGCCTGACGTTCCATAAGACTATCCAGCAGAAAATGGCCATAGTTCACAGCATAAAGGTAATAATTTTTCAACATTTGCAGCCAAAGGCAAGGTCCTCTGACACCGACACAGGGAAACTGTTTATGTCCACTAGGCGTCCTGTGCAGGCAGAGCAGCTCTAAGCTGAGATTCCTGCCTTTACTGAAGTTGCACTCTCCAGTCTGAAGCTTGTGCCTACCTGGAAGCCGAGCTTGCCTCTCCACCAGGGGGTCAGCTCCTTTGGTGGCATGTCGATGACACACACGATGTCTCCCACCTGCAAGAGAGTGCAGTGTCAATCCCAGCTTCAGCACAGCTGGGAGGAAAGCACAGCTCAAATGACTGCATTCTTCTGCACTGCCAAACATCGCCGAGCATTAAAGCACTTGCACCAGTGCAGCTCTGAAGGCATTTGCCATTGTAAAATTGAGCAACAAGGAACGCCTTGAACTGCTTACCTCAAAGGAGAGTTCATCCGCTGCCTGGGCAACGTATCTCTTAATAGCATGGGCAGCAGCAATAGCTGGAACATTCACAGGTGCCACCTCATGGTCCAGCAGGGGCTTCCCCTTGTTCTCAGCCTGAAACAGAGAGCACAGGCCACGGTGAGGAGCTGGGAACCAACAAGGAGGACTTCAAGGTGAGGAGCACATCTGCAGAGAAAGCTGCAGGAAATGCACTCGGTCCTTATCATGGGCACTTCAGAAGGAACTGCAAGTCTAATAACGGCTGTTTCTCTCCCTGGTGTGCAGCAGGCACACGCCAGGCAATGCAAAGATGCATCTCTCCCCACCCAGACTAATCAGCAATGGCACTGACGCAGACAGGTGGCCTTGTCCATTTTGCCCCCTCCTTTCCTGCGCTCTTTGTGCAGGAAGGCTGGCTGTTTAAGATGCTAGGAGACCGTGAAGAGGGAAACCAAAGCTACGGCTGCAGTTACAAGGTGCAAACAGTGCCATTGCAAGCACCAAGCAGCTCTCTTGAGCAGTCCAACCAACAGCGAGGCCAAACAGAGCAGAGAATGATTGTTGATTCTGCAGCCATTTCAAGGGAAAAGTCAGTAGAGGACAAACACCACAGCCGAGATGGCTCTGGTACTTTTATAAACTTGCCACGCTTGCACTACTGTCTTGCCACAGAGGAGCTCTCTTGGAAAGCAGGAGAGCACATCTGCGGCTCACTCTGCTGGCTGCAGTCAGGGAACAAAGACCAATCAGAGCTTCATACTCTACCTCTGTCCATGCCAGGTCAGGCCCACAGCTGATCTCGCTGCACGCCACGGCCATCAGCGTAGGTGTGACAAGCTGGAACTGAAAAGAAACACACTTTTATTTTCTCTGTTCACATCTCTGCTGTGCTCCCTACAGCTGTCGGGCACACTCACACAGCCCAAGCACGCCTGCTGGTGTCCCTGGTGATGCTGTGCAGCTCTGCACAAGCTGGGGCTGGGACTCTTTGCCTAAGGGATTGGTTTCCTGTAGACCAGCTGGTCACAGCACCACAGACAGCATCCTTCTGAGGGCTGAGCTGCAGAGCACGTGGAGAAAACCCACACGTGACCAGCGTCCCATCAAAGCTGGATGAGGCTGTGTTACTAAACACGGGGCGTCACGGGCTGCTAAAGCATGTGGGGGGACAAACCATGGCAGGTACCTGGCAAGAGATCAGAACGAGGAAGAGAAATCTCACGAATCCGCAGCCGTTCCTTGTCACTTTGCTCTGATCTTCCACGAGCAAAAGCTGCAGCAGGGAAGCAGGCAGAGGGTGGAGAGAGGAGAGAGAAAGAGCAGGTCAGTTTGCTTCCACGGTTTAGCAAAGACTACGACGGAAAATCCAAAATCTGCCCTCCCTCAACTTAAAAACTTAAGTTTTCAACTTAAAACCATTTCCCCTTGTCCTGCTGTTATCTACCCTTTCAAAGAGTTGATTCCCCTCCTCTTTTTAGGCTCCCTTTAGGTACTGAAGGCTGCCATGAGGTCACCCCGCAGCCTTCATTTCTCCAGGCTGAACAAGCCCAGCTCCCTCAGCCTGTCTTTGCAGGGGAGGTGCTCCTGTCCCCATATCATCTCTGTGGCTCGCCTCTGGACCCTCTCCAACAGCTCCCTGTCTTTCTGGACACTGTACTGCAGCTGGGGCCTCACAAGAGCAGAGCAGGGGGGGACGATCACCTCCCTGTCCCTCATGGCCACCCCTCTGCTGATGGAGATAATGTGATCCTATGAGCTCCGCCAGCCAGCAGTTCTCAGCACTCACTGTCCCCCCGTCTCTCCCACACTGTCTCAGCTTACCTACAAGGTGCTGCACAGGACGGTGTGAAGACAAAGGGACGCAGTCGGTGCACAAGTGCACAAGTGCTCAGTCAGAGCTCCAGAGCTCCAATGAAGGGACGCAGCACGCACTGCTCCTCCCCTCATTCTAGCCCTTATGACATCACTGAGGGCCACCAGGCTGCTCCACCACGACGGACAGGGTGGGGAGGCAAGACCAGTCACAAGGGCAGAAGATTCCAACAGCCCAGCCCAACGTTCTGGAATCAGGGGCTGCTTGGAATTCTACCCCAGCCAAATCCTGGAGAAGCTGGCACAGGGTCGTCATAACCAAAGCGCAGGACCTGGCGCTTGCTCTTGTTGAGCCTCGCACAACTGGCCTCAGTGCATCCCTCTGGAGGGCCTTCCTGCCCTCAGCCAGATGGACGCTTCCTCCCAGCAGCGTACCTTGCAGTGCTGGGCCCATGTCAAATCCACACTAGAGTGGCTTTTGTTACATTCAAGGGCATGTTGCAGCACCCATCTCTTTCACCTGGAAGGAAATAAAGCAGGAGATGGGAGAAACACAGAACTGCTGCCAGACTGCTTTATCCCTTTCTCAGCCCAACTTCCCTTGCCTCATCCCCTACCCCAACTCCTAAATGATGCCCACAGGCTGATAGTTGGATCTCAAGTCCATAGGACTCCTTTCACAGGGCTCCATCAAAAAGGCTGTCACACTTGTTCCGTACGCTCACACTGACCCAGCAGTGGTATCACAGTCACTTAACACACACACAACAACCAAACCCCGAGCATGCACATCCCTTCCTGCGTGACTGCAGCCCACAGCTCCCCTTCACACCTCCGTGGATCTCTGGTGTTTTACACTGATGCAGCCTCGCTGCAGCTCCGTGGCTGTCACACAAGGCCTGCAGGACCTCTTTCTCTGCAAACCCCGTCTGCAGGCATTGGTTCACGAGGTTCACCTCCTGCCCTCCTGAGCAAAAACAAGCACTAAGAACAAGAGCAAAGCACGCTGGACTCGACCTGGCTGGATCCCCAACCCTCAGTCCTGTCAGACGGACCCTGGTGTGGAGACTCATCCCCAAAGCCTGGCTGGACATCAGCACAGGCATCATTCTTCAAACGCCCCATCCAAGCAGCAAGGGATCAAAGTGTTGGCACAGCTGAAACAGAAATGCTGTGTGAGTTTCCTGTTAGCACTGAGCAGGAACAAATCTACCGCTGAGCAGCAGGATGTGAGACAAGCAGCAGAAGACACCCAACCTGCAGAACCAGCTCGTTTGGGGTCGGTCCAGATGTTTGTCTGCTCCCTTCCCTGGCCCAGGCCAAGCTTGTGAGATGCTCCTCCTTTGTGCAGGGGGAAATGGTGCAGATGCCATGTGGTGGCTATGCACAGCATGCCTTGCACTTGCTTTTCCTCTCTCCATCTGCCATTAGCAAACAGCATCTCCAGCCTGCAGAGATCACTGAGTCCAAGCCCTGCACAACAGTGAAAAAAAAGATATGATAAGGGGTACTTAAAGCACAGCATCTGTAATCAGATCAGACTCCTGCACTGTGAAGACTTCCATGAGTATTCCTGCAGAGTGCATCACTTAGTCTCTCTTTAGCCTTGTGTTCATGGTTTTCCTGTAAGAGCTTGTCTAAACACTGCCTATAATCGTGGTTATGCTAGAAGCAATCTGACAGACTCCTGGAGTGCAGTGAGAATCACTCTGTGGTGCAGGCATTGGGCACAGCAAGCAGAAGGGAAGCATTGCTGGACATGGTGCACACCAGGGGTTACGACAGGAGGCGGTCAGGGCTGCAGTGACCATGCCCTCCTTGAGTTGGTGATCTCAAGGAATGCGGGCCTGGCAGGAAGCAAAGGCAGGAGCCTGAACTTCAGGAGAGCCAGCTGCAGGCTGTTCCGGGAATTCTTGGACGAGATCCTCTGGACAACTGTTTGTAGGGGCAAAGGGATGGAAAAGAGCTGGTCACTTTCTCAGAAAAAAACTTGCTCAGGTTGCAGGCTGAGCTGCAGGAGAGGAAGGGGAGGAGGTGCCAGCACGGCTCTGCACGATGCTCTGCCACACTGGGCAGCTTGATCATGGCTCAGCAGTGGGATCCGACGTGGAGAAGGGGAGAAGGAAATCAAGGATGGGAGGGAACCATCAGACAGAGTCGGTGAGTGTCTGTGAAGTCTTGCAGACCCAGAGATTCCCAGGTTGTTTCTGCTTTCGTAGCATTTGTGTGGTGCAGGGTGAGCAAAAGGTTCTGCTGCTTGATTCTTCTGCAGGAGCCGCCTAAAAGGGAAATGGCCACTGAGCTGCAGACCAAGCAGTACTGCCTGACGTTGGCCAGGGGGAGCTTCTCCTGCCGCAGTGTGCTGATGACAGGTCTGGAGATGATCTGCAGGGCCAGTTCGTAGATGGGAGCCAGGAAAGGACATGATGGGAGGAGGGAGGTGTTAAGCAACAGCCAAGGCATGGAAATGCATCAGAAAGCCCTGAAAAGCGTCACAAAGCCACAGCCAGGAAGCTTGGGAGTATCGTGAGCAGCATCCAGGATGCGAGAGATTATTTGCTACCATGCCAAATGGTAGCAGAGCTCCCCCTGCAGACATCCCAAAGCCAGACAAAACAGGAACAAACCCGGAGCTGTGCTGCACGCACCGCACAGCTACAGCATTGCAAGCTGGGGTGCCTTGCTGTGTGCTGCATTCATCCCAGTCCGTGTGAATGAAGACTCTGGAGGCAGTCAAGGCGTTGATTGAGCACGAGTGTGCTTTTATTATTGTATAAAAGACAGGAGGGTGTGAGAGGTCCACGGTGAAGATGGGACTCATCCTGTCTTGTCATGGAGAGAGTGGCTCAGAGCTCTCAGTGCTGCTGTCTGGTGCCTGGGACTGGAGGCCTGATTGACAGTCCCCCTGCAAGAGGCTCTGCTCCTCCTCACTGACACTGACCTGCTCCTGCATGGAGGTGCTGCTGTCGGGGCACTCACACTGCTCTTGGGATGGGCTGCACTGCAGAGACACTGGGTGACAGACCACACTTGTGACTGTGGTGTCTGGCAGGCCCAGGTCAGCATTTTCAGCAGAGCCAGGTGTAATGATAGCATGAACTTCGATGAGCTCCTTCTCTCCATCACTGTTGTCGTGTGTAAGGCTGCTTTTGGAACTGCAGCGATTCGTGCTTCCTATGAGCTCTCCACTGATGGAAGCAGAGAGAGCATCATTGCTACTTGCCCTGGATCTTATGGCTTGGCAAGGGCTCGATTCACCTAGAAAGGATACACAGGGGTTAGTGTCAAACTTTCACAAGCTGAATTACGACAGTGGTTCTTGATCAGGGGTGAACTGAAGATGCTAGGCAGGGGCTGGAATGCCAGAAGGAGATAGAAGTGCAGAGCAAGCTTGAATTCTATGTTCCTGAATAGCAGGGATTTGGAAGCTGCATTTGCACCCTTACCTGCCAGGAATACCACTGCTGTTTCTGAGGGCTGCCTGGCATTGCGCTGCAGTTGGCGTTTGCTGCCAGAGGATGGCTTCCTGAGGCTGAAGCAGCAACACCAACTGCTAGCTGGTGATTCCTCATTCTTGCTGGGTGGATTTTGCCTGGAGAGAGAAAACAGCCAATGCTGTGAGTCGTGCGTGGTTCAGGGTGAGGGAAGAGCTGCACTGAGCTCTTGGCAGCAGTTGCTTGTTCCTAGCACTGCCTGGTTTCTGCAGGAAAACACAAAAACCCACCCAAACAATGATGCTAGGTGCTGGAAAAGAAAGTCCTCTTTACCTTTCAGATGGAAAGTCGATGACTGTGTGGAATTTGCCCTGCCCAGCTGCAGGGCTTTCTTCCACTTCAATGTCCTGGCAGCTCTCTGTCACAGGGGGAGAGCTGCTGTGGCCTCGCTTCTGTGCCTGTGCCTCCTCCAGGCTGAGCAGCTTTGTGGCAGCAGAAGAGACCCCCACAGACTTGGGCCCTGGGAGAGAATTGTGCCCTGTCAGGGAAAACCACAGGTAAGAGCGAGGATCAGAAAGCAGTAGCACAGCCACCACAGTTCTGGGGGAGGTGCTGTATTTTTCTCAGGCTTGCTTATCCGTGCCACTGGAAGAAGAGGAGCCCAACATAACCATGTGGGCAGAGGTGTGTTTATGGCAAAGGACACTGTCATCATTAAGAGCAGCTTACTGTATCAAAACAGGCAAGGAAAAACCCAAGGAAATGGGGGCAGGGAACTGAGAAAGCTTCGCTGCCACATTTGCATCAAGCTTTTCCTGCATGCAAACATAATAATTACGGTTTCCTCCTTGTGAAGTTTGGGCTTGGACATTCTCAGCATCCAGCAACAGGATGTCAGATTCTAATGGAAGTCCAGAGGTCTGCTGTCCCCTTGATGGTAAAAGAGTATCTCAAAGGTCCCGGAGAAGGCCTGCATTTGATCAAGGTGTCAGGTCAAGATCAAGCTAATGGAGGAAGACACTCACCTGCTGCATCTGCGATGTCTGCTCCGGATTTGGAGCAGAAGAGGACGTCTGTGTGGTTGATGAGAAATTCCACCACATCTGACTGTGTCTGCAGCTCCATGCAGGCAGCTCTTCCTCTGGCGCAGGCAGACTCGTTCTGCTGTGATCTGTAGAAAAGGCAGATTTTAGAAGTCATTTCTCCAAGACCGTTTCCCCGAGTCTGAATTGTTGCAGCCAAAAGCTGTCAGCTGAGGCTCTGGAGACTTCCGCAGTGGGCAATCAGTGATGCCACTGCAGAAATTCCCCTGGATGATCAAGGACATGTCAGTCCCATCTAAAGAACAGAGCACAACTGTCACCTAGACATTGTGCCTGTGGGGATGGAGAACAGCCCAGGCTCCTGCTCTTCTGTCAGCCACAGATTTTACAGGAGAAGAGCACATTTGATGGAGAAAAAGAGAGGACTGCTTTTCTTAACTGGAGAACAGAGGAAGTGTTGAAACAGAACCAGAAGTTTACCTTAAGAGGTTTGGAGCCCACACAATGGCTAGGTTCTTGGCATGCATGTTTGTTATACTGGAGCTCCCAGCCAGACACGCCAAGTGTCTCATCAGGAACTCCAGTGTCCTGGAAAACAAGAGAGGCAAACGTTCAGCACCAACGAGCATGCCGTGCTGCAATTCAGAAAGCAAACCTCCATTCATGCTACTTCTTGTGATTGCTACTGTCACCGAAGGTGAAGTAGATCCAACTTGACTGAGTGCCACGCTGCAGCACCAAGCCCCAGCACAGCACAGCCGCAGCCATCAGCTGCACCAAGCGTGCCCCCGTGCCCAGGAACTGACCCCATAAAGTAAGCCCATGGAGCCTTCAACCCTTCAGCATACACAGGCATCGTGTTGCCGGCATGAGACAGAGCCTGGAACCGCATCGTTGCCCTCTGCAATGCAGCAGGGCTGAGCTCAGCAGGCTGAGGGCAGCACTGACCTGTAGTGAGGAGCGGGCAGCTGCTGGATGACGTCCTGCATTCTGAGCAGCCGCTCCTCCTCTGTAGCGGCACCAACAGCATCCTGGAGTAGTGCAGAAAGGGAGCGAGACACCAATCAGGCTAGTACACCACTGCGAGTAAACCTCGTGGGGCTGACAGCAAAAGGGCCTCCGAGCTGGGGCACTGCTGCAGCCATCTGCCAAGAGGCCCAGGAAGAGGGAAATGAAAGACGTGGCCTTGTGCTTACCGAGAACTTGCCGTACAGCTGGTGGGTGAGCAGAGGGTTCGGGAGCTCCCTGAAGTACATCTTGCAGAGGGAGCTCACGCTGTGAATGTCACGGACGGTGAGCTCAGGAATCTGCTCCGACTCAAATTCCTGCCTGGAGAGAGGGACGCAAACCCGGTTGAGCGAGAGGAAGGCAAGCCCAAAGCCACACCAGATGCACTCAGGCTGTGTCAGTCGCAGCACTCTTACCGCAGTCTCTGGATGTTGGACGCGACGCCGGACAGGCGGTATATCCCCTGCACCACGCCGTGCTGCTCAATGAACTCAGCGCAGCTCTGGAGGACCTGGGGGACTGAAGAACACGTGCCAGCCGTCAGTGGAGCTCCTGATTCAAGTCCTGCTGCAGGCTGTGCTTCACATCCCATCCACTAAGCCCAGCCAGGCTTGGCTGAAGCAAATACAGATGTGCTTGTCTCTTAGGAGCATCCGCCTCACTTGATCCTTCAGCCATCAACTCCCATTACACGTGTCTCCACTGCTATCAGCCTGCCCCCTGCTAGATATGAGCTCCCTTTCATCTTCTTTAGATGCCCAGCAGAGGAAGATCTCAGGAATGGGCAGCTCCTTACCATCACGACCGGAGTGGAGAAGATGCTCTCCCAGGTCACCGCCAAACACCCTTTCCTTCTCCACCTCCCGCTCGGTCGGTTTCTTTGGGCGGGCCTTCACCAAGGAACGAAGGAAGGTGAGGATCTTGCTGCGTTTCTTGGGCACTGCACAACAAAAGGAAGAAACCAGGTCATTTCAGGTCTGGCTCCGTTGGACGAGGCCAAGCACAGCACATTCTACAGAGCACGTCAGAACGGGAAGAACATTACCAACCAGTACATACAAAAAGGGATTTTCCCCATCTCTGGAGGAGCACAAGGCCAGGCTGGATGGGGCCCTGGGCAGCCTGATCTAGTCTCACATTAAATGTGGGGGCTGGGAGACCACCCTGAGGCGGGAGGGTTGGAGCATGATGATCCCTGAGGTCCCTTCCATCCCAAGCCATTCTATGAAGATTCTATAGTTTCCCCAAGTCCAATCATAAACACAGGAGGATTGGGCCAAATCTCTGCCCCATGGTGTGCATGAAGAATCATCAACACAGAGGACAATGTGGCATGGATAAAGGAGGTACTAAACATGGAACACACCCCAAAAAAGACTTCATTTTGCTTCCCCACACCATCAAATGTAACATCCATACCTGGCTTTGGCACTGAGTTGATGAGTGCCTCAGGAATGTTCTTATTAATGAGTTCCACACACTCCCCTGGGAAAAATCCAACCTGTAACAAGAAGAAAAGAGAGGCCAACTATTGCATGCAGCACTTCTCAGATCTGAACTGTTAAACCAAAAGCCACATAACATTTCCCTCGGAACGTGCTTGCCTGACGTTCCATAAGACTATCCAGCAGAAAATGGCCATAGTTCACAGCATAAAGGTAATAATTTTTCAACATTTGCAGCCAAAGGCAAGGTCCTCTGATACCGACACAGGGAAACTGTTTATGTCCTTTAGGCATCCTGAGCAGGCAGAGCAGCTCTAAGCTGATATTCCTGCCTTTACTGAAGTTGCACTCTCCAGTCTGAAGCTTGTGCCTACCTGGAAGCCGAGCTTGCCTCTCCACCAGGGGGTCAGCTCCTTTGGTGGCATGTCGATGACACACACGATGTCTCCCACCTGCAAGAGATTGCAGCGTCAATCCCAGCTTCAGCACGGCTGGGAGGAAAGCACAGCTCAAATGACTGCATTCTTCTGCACTGCCAAACATCGCCGAGCATGAGAGCACTTGCACCAGTGCAGCTCTGAAGGCATTTGCCACTGTAAAATTGAACAACAAGGAATGCCTTGAACTGCTTACCTCAAAGGAGAGTTCATCCGCTGCCTGGGCAACGTATCTCTTAATAGCATGGGCAGCAGCAATAGCTGGAACATTCACAGGTGCCACCTCATTGTCCAGCAGGGGCTTCCCCTTGTTCTCAGTCTGAAACAGAGAGCACAGGCCACGGTGAGGAGCTGGGAACCAACAAGGAGGACTTCAAGGTGAGGAGCACATGTGCAGAGAAAGCTGCAGGAAATGCACTCGGTCCTTATCGTGGGCACTTCAGAAGGAACTGCAAGTCTAATAACGGCTGTTTCTCTCCCTGGTGTGCAGCAGGCACACGCCAGGCAATGCAAAGATGCATCTCTCCCCACCCAGACTAATCAGCAATGGCACTGACGCAGACAGGTGGCCTTGTCCATTTTGCCCCCACCTTTCCTGCGCTCTTTGTGCAGGAAGGCTGGCTGTTTCAGATGCTAGGAGACCGTGAAGAGGGAAACCAAAGCTACGGCTGCAGTTACAAGGTGCAAACAGTGCCATTGCAAGCACCAAGCAGCTCTCTTGAGCAGTCCAACCAACAGCGAGGCCAAACAGAGCAGAGAATGATTGTTGTTTCTGCAGCCATTTCAAGGGAAAAGTCAGTAGAGGACAAACACAACAGCCGAGATGGCTCTGGTACTTTTATAAACTTGCCACGCTTGCACTACTGTCTTGCCACAGAGGAGCTCTCTTGGAAAGCAGGAGAGCACATCTGCGGCTCACTCTGCTGGCTGCAGTCAGGGAACAAAGACCAATCAGAGCTTCATACTCTACCTCTGTCCATGCCAGGTCAGGCCCACAGCTGATCTCGCTGCACGCCACAGCCATCAGCGTAGGTGTGACAAGCTGGAACTGAAAAGAAACACACTTTTATTTTCTCTGTTCACATCTCTGCTGTGCTCCCTACAGCTGTCGGGCACACTCACACAGCCCAAGCACGCCTGCTGGTGTCCCTGGTGATGCTGTGCAGCTCTGCACAAGCTGGGGCTGGGACTCTTTGCCTAAGGGATTGCTTTCCATAAAACCAGCTGGTCACAGCACCACAGACAGCATCCTTCTGAGGGCTGAGCTGCAGAGCACGTGGAGAAAACCCACACGTGACCAGCGTCCCATCAAAGCTGGATGAGGCTGTGTTACTAAACACGGGGCGTCACGGGCTGCTAAAGCATGTGGGGGGACAAAGCATGGCAGGTACCTGGCAAGAGATCAGAACGAGGGAGAGAAATCTCACGAATCCGCAGCCGTTCCTTGTCACTTTGCTCTGATCTTCCACGAGCAAAAGCTGCAGCAGGGAAGCAGGCAGAGGGTGGAGAGAGGAGAGAGAAAGAGCAGGTCAGTTTGCTTCCACGGTTTAGCAAAGACTACGACGGAAAATCCAAAATCTGCCCTCCCTCAACTTAAAAACTTAAGTTTTCAACTTAAAACCATTTCCCCTTGTCCTGCTGATATCTACCCTTTCAAAGAGTTGATTCCCTTCCTCTTTTTAGGCTCCCTTTAGGTACTGAAGGCTGCCATGAGGTCACCCCACTGCCTTCTTTTCTCCAGGCTGAACAAGCCCAGCTCCCTCAGCCTGTCTTTGCAGGGGAGGTGCTCCAGTCCCCTGATCATCTCTGTGGCTCGCCTCTGGACCCTCTCCAACAGCTCCCTGTCTTTCTGGACACTGTACTGCAGCTGGGGCCTCACAAGAGCAGAGCAGGGGGGGACGATCACCTCCCTGTCCCTCATGGCCACCCCTCTGCTGATGGAGATAATGTGAGCCTATGAGCTCCGCCAGCCAGCAGTTCTCAGCACTCACTGTCCCCCCGTCTCTCCCACACTGTCTCAGCTTACCTACAAGGTGCTGCACAGGACGGTGTGAAGACAAAGGGACGCAGTCGGTGCACAAGTGCAACAAGCGAGCTGCTCAGTCAGAGCTCCAGCGCTCCAATGAAGGGACGCAGCACGCACTGCTCCTCCCCTCATTCTAGCCCTTATGACATCACTGAGGGCCACCAGGCTGCTCCACCACGACGGACAGGGTGGGGAGGCAAGACCAGTCACAAGGGCAGAAGATTCCAACAGCCCAGCCCAACGTTCTGGAATCAGGGGCTGCTTGGAATTCTACCCCAGCCAAATCCTGGAGAAGCTGGCACGGGGTCGTCATGACCAAAGCGCAGGACCTGGCGCTTGCTCTTGTTGAGCCTCGCACAACTGGCCTCAGTGCATCCCTCTGGAGGGCCTTCCTGCCCTCAGCCAGATGGACGCTTCCTCCCAGCAGCGTACCTTGCAGTGCTGGGCCCATGTCAAATCCACACTAGAGTGGCTTTTGTTACATTCAAGGGCATGTTGCAGCACCCATCTATTTCACCTGGAAGGAAATAAAGCAGGAGATGGGAGAAACACAGAACTACTGCCAGACTGCTTTATCCCTTTCTCAGCCCAACTTCCCTTGCCTCATCCCCTACCCCAACTCCTGGATGATGCCCACGGGCTGGATCTCAAGTCCATAGGACTCCTTTCACAGGGCTCCATCAAAAAGGCTGTCACACTTGTTCCGTACACTCACACTGACCCAGCAGTGGTATCACAGTCACTTAACACACACACAACAACCAAACCCCGAGCATGCACATCCCTTCCTGCGTGACTGCAGCCCACAGCTCCCCTTCACACCTCCGTGGATCTCTGGTGTTTTACACTGATGCAGCCTCGCTGCAGCTCCGTGGCTGTCACACAAGGCCTGCAGGACCTCTTTCTCTGCAAACCCCGTCTGCAGGCATTGGTTCACGAGGTTCACCTCCTGCCCTCCTGAGCAAAAACAAGCACTAAGAACAAGAGCAAAGCACACTGGACTCGACCTGGCTGGATCCCCAACCCTCAGTCCTGTCAGACGGACCCTGGTGTGGAGACTCATCCCCAAAGCCTGGCTGGACATCAGCACAGGCATCATTCTTCAAACGCCCCATCCAAGCAGCAAGGGATCAAAGCGTTGGCACAGCTGAAACAGAAATGCTGTGTGAGTTTCCTGTTAGCACTGAGCAGGAACAAATCTACCGCTGAGCAGCAGGATGTGAGACAAGCAGCAGAAGACACCCAACCTGCAGAACCAGCTCGTTTGGGGTCGGTCCAGATGTTTGTCTGCTCCCTTCCCTGGCCCAGGCCAAGCTTGTGAGATGCTCCTCCTTTGTGCAGGGGGAAATGGTGCAGATGCCATGTGGTGGCTATGCACAGCATGCCTTGCACTTGCTTTTCCTCTCTCCATCTGCCATTAGCAAACAGCATCTCCAGCCTGCAGAGATCACTGAGTCCAACCCCTGCACAACAGTGAAAAAAAAGATATGATAAGGGGTACTTAAAGCACAGCATCTGTAATCAGATCAGACTCCTGCACTGTGAAGACTTCCATGAGTATTCCTGCAGAGTGCATCACTTAGTCTCTCTTTAGCCTTGTGTTCATGGTTTTCCTGTAAGAGCTTGTCTAAACACTGCCTGTAATCGTGGTTATGCTAGAAGCATTTGGATTTATTGATCCTCAGTGTGATTTCAATAACAAATGCAGATGTTTTTTTGTTAGGGACAGCTTTCAATTTCTCAACTGAAATTTCAATATTGCATTAGTTGTTGACAACCACGGGGCTGCAGTACAGAGAATTACAGGAAGATGAATTTCTCCATCTCCATGCTCCTAGACATTTATGATTACAGTGATGTAGTTATATACAAAGTTGCAAGATACCAAAGCTAGAATAACCTCTTGGTGCAGCAGGATGTCTGGAGCCCAAGAGCAGAGTCTCAGTGTTGCAAAGCCTTGAAGAGGTGCACCGTATGTGCTGGGGCTGATGACACAGACACTGGAGCAAGGCCAGTGTGCTGTTAGAAACTTGACCAGCAGCTGATCTGCTGTCAGCCATTTCTGGACACAAACGGGATCTGGTCGACTTAGGACATGACCTTTGGGCTGGAGAGCAACTCCCCGAGGAATCACACAGCCACTGCAGACCGTTGGCAAGAACCCTATACCAAAACAGCTCATCTGCAATCAGTTTTTAATCTGTGCAGCAGTGATTGGAACAGGCGCACGCTCTCTGCAATTGCAGGAATGTTCACAAGTGGAATGTACATCACCTGTGTGCTCCAGCTCTTCTGTGTGCATGCTAGGAGCAGTGATCCCCCTGCACCCAGGGCTGCAATAAAGTCCTGTGGGCTTTCTAACCTGCCCACCAGCAGCCCAGGCTGCCCAGAGCCACATCCAGCCTGGCCTTGGATGCCTGCAGGGATGGGGCATCCACAGCCTCCCTGGGCAACCTGTTCCAGTGCCTCACCACCCTCTGGCTGAAAAACTTCCTCCTCACATCCAACCTAAACCTCAACACCCCCCGTCTCAGTTTAAAGCCATTCCCCACGTGTCCCATCACTATCCACCCTCCAAAGCAAAACACCTCGGCTGTTCAACACTGAAAGATCAAAATAAACCACAGCTCTTACTTCCACTGTATGCAGTTAATTCCAAACTTAAGGTCACAGGTTAATTACTCATGTGATCCTTCCTGACAGAAGAACTACTCGTAGTGATGTGTAGGAGTAAGGAACAGTTTGAAAAGGTCATGGACATATTAGAACTTGCAGCATTTATCTTAATAGATGCCTACATTGCACAGCATTTTGTAAAACACACGTTACAAGTACTGTGCATTGGATTACACTATATCAAACTCTAAGCAACAATACAGGTTGCTTTTAAATCTACACTTACATGTTTTCTTCTAACTCCTTTTTTTTTTTTTAAATGGTGAGTGTACCATTAATTCAAGACAAGAATTTTGTTTGTAAGTCGATCTCTATAACTGTTCTTGGCATCATTCTGTAGGATGAACTAGATACATGGAATTTGGCACTGGCTCCCCAGACAGTGGTTTGGCACTGAGCTGACAAAGGCCAAAGAGCATTTGCACAATGCTCTCAGACACAGGGCTTGACCCATAGGAGGTCCGGTGTGGAACCAGGAGGTGGAATACATGATCCTCGAGGTCCCTTCCAAATAAAGATATTCCATGATCCTCTAATACTTATATTCCCAAGTCCTGTACACAGTGCTCAGATGCTTAATTGAAAGGTTCCATGAAACAGTGAGGTATCTATGTCCCTTTACCACCCAGTTATTCAATTTGCCACGTGGATCTTTTATCCAGTCACATTAAAAAACCCCTCAAAGTATTTCCTTCAGTCTTCCATTCTGATAGAGCTTTCTGGAGCAACTAAAGAGTTGCAACTCAGAATGTCCACACCTCCCTTCCTGCACCCTGCATACTTTTTTAATTGTACTGTGATTACGTACCATTCTATTGTCACCCTCATTCTGTCATTATCTAGGCAGTTTACTGACATTAAATTTTCCAGCAACAGATGCCCACAAGTACAGCCAGCCTGGACTTATTTCCAATCCTTACCTTTGTCCTGATGTCCTTGTAGGAGGTGGGACATTTCTCCATCTCAGCAGCAGAGGGCAGGAGGGGTCCAAGGTGAGGGCACGCTCTCCTCTATTTTTCTGGCACTCAAAGACAAAGGGAACAAGAAAACCAGATGTGTTTCCCTGCCCATGGCAAACACCAGCCTTTCCATCCTTACAGTCCTTCCTGCCATCAGCAGAGACATTTTGCTTTCTTGTGCCACTTCATCCCTTTAGCATCTGGCATTCTAACAAAAAAGTACTTACAAGGAATTTTAATATTTTCATATTAAATGTCAGAATTAGAACCATTATGTTTACCAAATATTTAAAACGTTCAACCCAGTGAGAAGTGAATTGATGTGGTATTTAGCATTCAGATAAGAACTTGTAAAGGAAGAAAAAAGTGCTGCTTTCATAAACTATGGTCTCATTGTCAAGCCTTGCACTTTCTCAGCAGATTATTACAGAATGTTCATTCAAGCAGGAATTCAGAGATGCGTCTGAATTTAATAACAACAACGAGTAATTAAGAAAGCTTGACTGCAGTCTGCTTGAGGATTCCAGTCTGAAGTGTGTTCCACCTGGTGACAACTGGGAATTTCTTTCTCTCACCATTAGAACCATTGCACCTCTGACTAAACACATAGCTAATCACCACTGAAAACCTAGGTGCAATTTCTGCAGTGCACAGACCAACTACGTGCTGATTAACATTCAGAGAGATTGTGCAGGTGTCCTTTTAGGAACTGGCCATCAGTATGCTAAGAGGGATGGATGTGGGGACATGAGGATAACGTGCCCTCTGCCTGTTAAGACAGCCCCAGCAGAGCAGGTCAGCAGGCTGAAGAGCTGAGTGGGTCACCAGGGCTCAGAGACTTCACTCGGCCATCGGAAAGTTGAGGGACTTCAGCCCAAGCTGCCCTTTTCCATGCAGGCAAGGAGGCCAAGAGAAGGTGGATCGGCACGGTTCTGGTGCAGACAGGGGCTGCAGTGTGAGCAGGCCTACACAGACAAGGCTGTGCCCACACAGAGTGACAGCAGCTTTCGCTGTGAGCAGATTCCCAGGGGGCCTGAGCCATGGCAGTTCTTGATGGCAGCATGTTCCAATCAGCCCTGGAAGTCTTCTCTGGACGTCTGTCGCATTCTGGAATCCACACTGAGGACGCAGTCGCTGTGTCAGAGCAGCTGGCAGAGTCACGGGGAACCGTGACGTAGTTGGCCCAGGGAGCAACAACAAGGCCTGCACTGCTCAGCCAGCCCAGGCCAAAGGGGAGCACGAGAGAGAGCAGAGGAGAGAGGGGGGGAAAGAGGGCCAGGAAGGAAAGGCCTGTGCCTGAATGGACGTGTAGCAGCAGCTGCTGACAGCAAACTCGGTGATGGCAGGGGCACAGCAGAGCAGTGCAATGCTGGCAGCTTCCTGTGTCTTTCACACAGGCACTGCAGACATGGCCAGCACTGGGAGATCAGCAGAACTGCTGCACACCTCTGCCAGCCCAGGCCAGAGGAGTGCAGAACAGTGAGCTGCTGCTGAGGGGAGAGAGGATGGCCTGAGAGCTGACCTGAGAGGCAGGGCTGGCTGTGTTACAGCAGCCTCTGTGTCCTCCTCCTGTGTCTGTGAGGGCCAGAGGGCCAGAAGAGAACATGCCCAGACAACGAAGCCCTGCTGTCCTCTGCTGCTCAGCTGGAGAGATGTTCCGCCTTCCTGAAGGACGCTGATCCAAAGGGAAGGAATCAAAGGAAGTCCAGGCTGGCTGTCCTTGTGGGCATCAGCTGCTGGCAGCTGCCTCTGTGCTGCCATGGGCAGGGCACAGCACACACAGTGTTTGCAGTTCCCTGTGTGACACTGGCCCTGGTGACCTGACAGCCATAGGGAGACAAGAGAAAGAGCTGCCTCCCTCTGCCAGATGAGGCAAAGGTGAGAATCCCAGAATCACAGCATGGCCCGGGTTGGAAAGGAGCTCAAGGTTCATCAATCTCCAACCCCCCTGCCATAGGCAGGGCCCCAGCTTCTACATTTAATACGAGGCCAGGCTGCCCAGGGCTCCAGTGCTCATGTCAGCTCTGCATTTTCAAGTGAAAAGAGTGTGACTGTCATTGTAAACAAGACCGATGTGCAAAAAAAAGCACGGTGAGCCCAAGTGCTTTGTGGCTTCAGAGATGAGCCCTTGGCTCTCCAAGGGTGCACAGGGGGCTTTGTTCTCCCTGTGGTGCAGCTTCAGTGCCAACTCACAGCTGAGCTGGTTGGCACACTGTGACAGCCTGCCGCTCTGAAGCTCTTGGGGCAGTGCTCAGTTCTTTCTGAAGTACTCTGGAAAATGCTGCTTCTCCTTCACCAAGTCTGTTTCCAGACAGACGTCTTTTTCTCCTCTGTACACACAAACAGTATCTTGTAACTCCCTGGCACAGTGCTCAGAAGTGATACTTCTGGAAGCACGTCAGAGAAAAGTGGCCTTGTCCCAGTGGACTTTCAGAGCAGATGAGAACAAGTCTTGGTTGACGGCTTTCTTCTGCTTCTGGAACTGCACAGGCAGGTTGTGTGTTGTCATACTTTATGCCAGAGTGCCAAACTGAAGCAGTTTCTGCAGCCTCTTTTTTTCATACTTGTCACTCTTTGCTGAGACCTTAACTTAGTCATTTTTAATGCGCTCTCATCTAAACTACTGTGTCCTCCAGTGTCAGTGTTGTATGAATCAGGACTGTGGGATTTCATCAGTGAAAGGATTCTGCTCTAATGACTGTCATTCTAAAGCTGATATTGTTTCTACCGCATCAGGCTTGCATGAAGCATCTTTGATCAACAGGGAAATCAGAAAAATTGCTTTTCCTATTGCAGTTTCCTTTTAACTAGTGATGAAAGCTGTCAGTTTATTTTTGGCACCAGAAATCCTGGGATGCAACCAGGTTAGATAAGAAGTGAAACTGAGTGCACAGTAAAGGAACACAGATGAGATAGCATCAGACAGCTCTGGAAAAGATGTTCCAGCTCTGTGTCTACCTACACCTTCAGGAGATGAAAAGTACTGGCTTACTGAGGTGTCCTGGGTTGCAGGTTCTGTTAATCTCCATTTTTGGAAGAGCTGCTTGCAATAAATACCTTGTAAGGTGAATGAGCTTGATAGAAGTAGGGTGTGAAAGAGATGGATTTGCTGTTTCCCGGAAGGTGCAGGAGTATTGCTGTGCCTACAGTCAGTAAACAAGGCAGAAATCACTGTGTTCCTCAGAATGAAAAAGAATAAAAATATTTTTGTGAGTGACAGCATGCCTGAATGAAGCACAAATCTAAACATTTAAAATAAGGGCTAGTGTCAAAGGGACTTGCAGTATTTCTCGAGAAGAAATATTTGATGCTTCTTTATGAAAGTCATCATAACAAAAGTGTACTGATGTCTCTGCTGAGGATTTCCTTGGTTCCAGCCTGAAGGTGTGCGCAGGCATGAGCAGGCAGTGCTGAGCTGCAGGTGAGTGCCTGTGTCCCACAGCAGGAAACCCGTGGATGTCTTCAAGGGTTTGAAATGGGCAGAGCTGTAAAACCTGTAGGCTTTCACTGAAATTGTCCTCTGCTTTAATTTGTAATCTTAGTTTCACCAATGCTTTCCAATATAATTTTCGTATGAATGCAGATACATGGGATAGGATTTACAGTTTTTATGGTGCTGCTGTATAATTTTCTGTGGTCATCGTAAGCCAATAAAAAAAATAAATGGTAATCAGGCAATCTATTAACAACCTGTGGCACGTGTCAAAACAATGAAATTCCTTGCAGGAAGACAATATTGCTATACAATAATGTGGCTATCCAAAACTGTTAATTATACTTGATGAGCTGGAGATAATCCTGAAATGCGGGACTTTGATCTTAGCCAAGAATAATAAAAGTTATTATCGTAGTTAAATTGGCAGCTGCTATCAAAAGCCTGTGTCTTATTTCCCTTTTAGTAACAATGGCTAAATCAGAGAAAGTGATAAAAGAATTTCATGATTGCAGCTTAGGGATTCTTACCCACTTGACCAGAAGTAATCAATGTCCAAAAATGTCTGTAAATACTTCTTCTGTCTTATTTGGCCACATGTATTGATATTTGAGATGAATGGCAAAAACATTTTGCGTACATAGATAAGCAATGCAAATTTCCTGGATTGTTTTAGAGAAAAAAGCTCCGGTTATCAGATCGTTTCCATGCAGAAATAAGATTTACAGAAAAATTCTCATTATTATTATTCATGCATGAATAAGTTCAAAAAAGAGATGGGGGGGATGTTGTTTCAATTCCAGGTGATTGTAGGAAGGACTGTCAGGATGGAAAGGCTAGTGTCTGCCATGGGCAAAGAAACACTTCTGGTCTTCATGTTGCCTTTGTCTTTGACTGCAAGAGGCCATGAGGAGAGTGTGCCCTAAACTTGGACCGTTTTTGACCATTGCAGCAGAGATGGAGAAGTGTTGAACCTTCTAGAAGGACATCAGGACAAAGATATGTAATGAAAATAAGTCCAGGTTGGCTGTCCTTGTGGGCATCAGCTGCTGACATCTGCATAGTTGTTGCTATGGGAATGGCAGAACAGCTGGAATGTTGCATTTCCTTGTGTGACACAAGCACTGGTGAATTCAAAGCCAGAGGGGTATATTAGAAAGAGCATCACCTCCCTGCCAGATTAGGCAAAGGTGAGTGGGATGTTGATTCAATCAGTTCTGATGTCAGGAGGGACTATAATGATGGAAAGGCTGGTGTTTGCCATGGGCAGGGAAACACATCTGGTTTTCATCTTCTCTTTCTCTTTGAGTGCCAGAAAAGGTGGAGAGGGTGCCCTAACCTTGGACCACTCCTGCCCTCTTCTGCTGAGATAGTGAAATGTTCCAGCTCCTGGAAGGACATCAGGACAAAGATATGTAATGAAAATAAGTCCAGGCTGGCTGTCCTTGTGGGCATCAGCTGCTGGCATCTGCATTGCTGCTGCCATGAGCATGGCACAGCAGGTAAAAGATTGCTTTTCCTTGTGTGACACAGGAGCTCTTGAGTTGACAGCTAGAGGGATGCAATAGGAAGAGCTGCAACTACTGGCAGACATGGCAAAGGTTAGAGGGATGTTGTTTCAATTAGTGCTGATGTCAGGAGGACGGTAAGGATGGAAAGGCTGGTGTTTGCACTGGGCTGGGAAACACATCTGGTTATCATCTTCTCTTTGTATTTGTGTGCCAGATAAACAGGGGAGAGTGTGCCCTCAGCTTGGAACTCTCCTGCCCTCTTCTGCTGAGATGGAGAAATGTTCCAGCTCATAGAAGGACATCAGGACAAAGATATGTAATGAAAATAAGTCCAGGCTGGCTGTCCTTGTGGGCATCAGCTGCTGCCATCTGCATTGCTGCTGCCATGAGCATGGCAAAGCAGGTAAAAGATTGCTTTTCCTTGTGTGACACAGGAGCTCTTGACTTGAAAGCTAGAGGGATGCAATAGAAAGAGCTGCAACCTCTGCCAGACATGGCAAAGGTGAGTGGGATTTTGTTTCCATTGCTACTGATGTCAGGAAGGACTATAAGTAAGGATAGTCTAGTGTTTGCCCTGGGTAGGGATACACATCTGGTTTTCATCTTCTCTTTCTCTTTGTGTGCCAGAAAAGGAGGAGAGTGTGCCCTAACCTTGGACCCCTCCTGCCCTATGCTGCTCAGAGGGAGAAATGTTCCAGCTTCTAGAAGGACATCAGGACAAAGATATGTAATGAAAATAAGTCCAGGCTGGCTGTCCTTGTGGGCATCAGCTGCTGGCATCTGCATTGCTGCTGCCATGAGCATGGCACAGCAGGTAAAAGGTTGCTTTTCCATGTGTGACACAGGAGCTCTTGACTTGAAAGCTAGATGGATGTAATAGAAAGAGCTGCAACCTCTGCCAGACATGGCATACTTCAGTGGGATGTTGTTTCAGTTGCTGCTGATGTCAGGAAGGACTCTAAGGATGGAAAGGCTGGTGTTTGCCATGGGCAGGGAAACAAATCTGGTTTTCGTCTTCTCTTTGTATTTGTGTGCCAGAAAAATAGGAGAGTGTGCCCTCACCTTGGAACTGTCCTGCCCTCTGCTGCTCAGAGGGAGAAATGTCCAAGCTGCTAGAAGGAGATCAGGACAAAGATATGTAATGAAAATAAGTCCAGGCTGGCTGTCCTTGTGGGCATTAGCTGCTGGCATCTGCATTGCTGCTGCCATGAGCATGGCACAGCAGGTAACAGATTGCTTTTCCTGGTGTGACACAGGAGCTCTTGACTTGAAACTAGAGGGATGCAATAGAAAGAGCTGTCACCTCTGCTGGACATGGCAAATGTGAGTCGGATTTTGT
This sequence comes from Phasianus colchicus, assembly GCF_987193195.1. Taxonomy (NCBI): domain Eukaryota; kingdom Metazoa; phylum Chordata; class Aves; order Galliformes; family Phasianidae; genus Phasianus; species Phasianus colchicus. The sequence goes on from NC_143476.1 coordinate 2,432,161, forward strand.
TTCAGTTGCTGCTGATGTCAGAAGGACTGAACGGGTGGAAAGGCTGGTGATTGCCATGGGCAGGGAAACACATCTGGTTTTCATTTTCTCTTTCTGTTTGAGTGCCAGATAAACAGGGGAGAGTGTGCCCTCACCTTGGACCCCTCCTGCCCTCTGCTGCTCAGATGGAGAAATGTTCCAGCTTGTAGAAGGACATCAGGACAAAGATATGTAATGAAAATAAGTCCAGGCTGGCTGTGCTTGTGGGCATCAGCTGCTGGCATCTGCATTGCTGCTGCCATGAGCATGGCAAACCAGGTAAAATGTTGCTTTTCCTTGTGTGACACAGGAGCTCTTGACTTGAAAGCTAGAGGGATGCAATAGAAAGAGCTGCAACCTCTGGCAGACATGGCAAGGGTGAGTGGGATGTTGTTTCAGTTAGTGCTGATGTCAGGAGGACTGTAAGGATGGAAAGGCTGGTGTTTGCCATGGGCAGGGAAACACATCTGGTTTTCATTTTCTCTTTCTCTTTGAGTGCCAGATAAAGAGCAGAGTGTGCCCTCACCTTGGACCCCTCCTGCCCACTTCTGCTGAGATGTAGAAATGTTCCAGCTTGTAGAAGGACATCAGAACAAAGATATGTAATGAAAATAAGTCCATGCTGGCTGTCCTTGTGGGCATCAGCTGCTGGCATCTGCATGTCTGCTGCCATGAGCATGGCACAGCAGGTAAAAGATTGCTTTTCCTTGTGTGACACAGGAGCTCTTGACTTGAAAGCTAGAGGGATGCAATAGAAAGAGCTGCAACCTCTGCCAGACATGGCAAAGGTGAGTGGGATTTTGTTTCCATTGCTACTGATGTCAGGAAGGACTATAAGTAAGGATAGTCTAGTGTTTGCCCTGGGTAGGGATACACATCTGGTTTTCATCTTCTCTTTCTCTTTGTGTGCCAGAAAAGGAGGAGAGTGTGCCCTAACCTTGGACCCCTCCTGCCCTATGCTGCTCAGAGGGAGAAATGTTCCAGCTTCTAGAAGGACATCAGGACAAAGATATGTAATGAAAATAAGTCCAGGCTGGCTGTCCTTGTGGGCATCAGCTGCTGGCATCTGCATTGCTGCTGCCATGAGCATGGCACAGCAGGTAAAAGGTTGCTTTTCCATGTGTGACACAGGAGCTCTTGACTTGAAAGCTAGAGCGATGCAATAGAAAGAGCTGCAACCTCTGCCAGACATGGCAAAGGTGAGTGGGATGTTGTTTCAGTTGCTGCTGATGTCAGGAAGGACTGTAAGGATGGAAAGGCTGGTGTTTGCCATGGGCAGAAAAACACATCTGGTTTTCATTTTCTCTTTGTGTGGCGGAAAATGAGGAGAGTGTGCCTGCAACTTGGAACTCTCATGCCCTCTGCTGATCAGAGGGAGAAATGTCCCAGCTTATAGAAGGACATCAGGACAAAGATATGTAATGAAAATAAGTCCAGGCTGGCTGTCCTTGTGGGCATCAGCTGCTGGCATCTGCTTTGCTGCTGCCATGAGCATGGCACAGCAGGTAAGAGATTGCTTTTCCTTGTGTGACACAGGAGCTCTTGACTTGAAAGCTAGAGCGATGCAATAGAAAGAGCTGCAACCTCTGCCAGACATGGCAAAGGTGAGTGGGATGTTGTTTCAGTTGCTGCTGATGTCAGGAAGGACTGTAAGGATGGAAAGGCTGGTGTTTGCCATGGGCAGAAAAACACATCTGGTTTTCATTTTCTCTTTCTCTTTGAGTGCCAGATAAAGAGCAGAGTGTGCCCTCACCTTCGACCCCTCCTGCCCACTTCTTCTGAGATGGAGAAATGTCCAAGCTTCTAGAAGGACATCAGGACAAGGATATGTGATGAAAATAAGTCCAGGCTGGCTGTCCTTGTGGGCATCAGCTGCTGGCATCTGCATTGCTGCTGCCATGAGCATGGCAAAGCAGGTAAAAGATTGCTTTTCCTTGTGTGACACAGGAGCTCTTGACTTGATAGCTAGAGGGATGCAATAGAAAGAGCTGCAACCTCTGCCAGACATGGCAAAGGTGAGTGGGATGTTGTTTCAATTATTGCTGAAGTCAGGAAGACTGTAAGGATGGAAAGGCTGGTGTTTGCCATGGGCAGGGAAACACATCTGGTTTTCATTTTCTCTTTCTCTTTGAGTGCCAGATAAACATGGGATAGTTTGCCATCAACTTGGAACTCTCTTGCCCTCTGCTGCTGAGAGGGAGAAATGTCCAAGCTTCTAGAATGACATCAGGACAAAGATATGTAATGAAAATAAGTCCAGGCTGGCTGTCCTTGTGGGCATCAGCTGCTGGCATCTGCATTGCTGCTGCCATGAGCATGGCAAAGCAGGTAAAAGATTGCTTTTCCTTGTGTGACATAGGAGCTCTTGACTTGAAAGCTAGAGGGATGCAATAGAAAGAGCTGCAACCTCTGGCAGACATGGCAAGGGTGAGTGGGATGTTGTTTCAGTTAGTGCTGATGTCAGGAGGACTGTAAGGATGGAAAGGCTGGTGTTTGCCATGGGCAGGGAAACACATCTGGTTTTCATTTTCTCTTTCTCTTTGAGTGCCAGATAAAGAGCAGAGTGTGCCCTCACCTTGGACCCCTCCTGCCCACTTCTGCTGAGATGTAGAAATGTTCCAGCTTGTAGAAGGACATCAGAACAAAGATATGTAATGAAAATAAGTCCATGCTGGCTGTCCTTGTGGGCATCAGCTGCTGGCATCTGCATGTCTGCTGCCATGAGCATGGCACAGCAGGTAAAAGATTGCTTTTCCTTGTGTGACACAGGAGCTCTTGACTTGAAAGCTAGAGGGATGCAATAGAAAGAGCTGCAACCTCTGCCAGACATGGCAAAGGTGAGTGGGATGTTGTTTCAGTTAGTGCTGATGTCAGGAGGACTGTAAGGATGGAAAGGCTGGTGTTTGCCATGGGCAGGGAAACACATCTGGTTTTCATTTTCTCTTTCTCTTTGAGTGCCAGATAAAGAGCAGAGTGTGCCCTCACCTTGGACCCCTCCTGCCCACTTCTGCTGAGATGGAGAAATGTCCAAGCTTCTAGAAGGACATCAGGGCAAAGATATGTAATGAAAATAAGTCCAGGCTGGCTGTCCTTGTGGGCATCAGCTGCTGGCATCTGCATTGCTGCTGCCATGAGCATGGCACAGCAGGTAAAAGATTGCTTTTCCTTGTGTGACACAGGAGCTCTTGACTTGAAAGCTAGAGGGATGCAATAGAAAGAGCTGCAACCTCTGCCAGACATGGCAAAGGTGAGTGGGATGTTGTTTCAATTAGTGCTGATGTCAGGAAGGACTGTAAGGATGGAAAGGCTGGTGTTTGCCATGGGCAGGGAAACACATCTGGTTTCCATTTTCTCTTTCTCTTTGAGTGCCAGATAAACATGGGATAGTTTGCCCTCAACTTGGAACTCTCTTGCCCTCTGCTGCTGAGAGGTAGAAATGTCCAAGCTTCTAGAAGGACATCAGGACAAAGATGTGTAATGAAAATAAGTCCAGGCTGGCTGTCCTTGTGGGCATCAGCTGCTGGCATCTGCATTGCTGCTGCCATGAGCATGGCAAAGCAGGTAAAAGGTTGCTTTTCCTTGTGTGACACAGGAGCTCTTGACTTGAAAGCTAGAGGGATGCAATAGAAAGAGCTGCAACCTCTGCCAGACATGGCAAGGGTGAGTGGGATGTTGTTTCAATTAGTGCTGAAGTCAGGAAGACTGTAAGGATGGAAAGGCTGGTGTTTGCCATGGGCAGGGAAACACATCTGGTTTTCATTTTCTCTTTCTCTTTGAGTGCCAGATAAAGAGCAGAGTGTGCCCTCACCTTGGACCCCTCCTGCCCACTTCTGCTGAGATGGAGAAATGTCCAAGCTTCTAGAAGGACATCAGGACAAAAATATGGAATGAAAATAAGTCCAGGCTGGCTGTCGTTGTGGGCATCAGCTGCTGGCATCTGCATTGCTGCTGCCATGAGCATGGCACAGCAGGTAAAAGATTGCTTTTCCTTGTGTGACACAGGAGCTCTTGACTTGAAAGCTAGAGGGATGCAATAGAAAGAGCTGCAACCTCTGCCAGACATGGCAAAGGTGAGTGGGATGTTGTTTCAATTATTGCTGAAGTCAGGAAGACTGTAAGGATGGAAAGGCTGGTGTTTGCCATGGGCAGGGAAACACATCTGGTTTTCATTTTCTCCTTCTCTTTGAGTGCCAGATAAACATGGGATAGTTTGCCATCAACTTGGATCTCTCTTGCCCTCTGCTGCTGAGAGGGAGAAATGTCCAAGCTTCTAGAAGGACATCAAGACAAAGATATGTAATGAAAATAAGTCCAGGCTGGCTGTCCTTGTGGGCATCAGCTGCTGGCATCTGCATTGCTGCTGCCATGAGCATGGCAAAGCAGGTAAAAGATTGCTTTTCCTTGTGTGACACAGGAGCTCTTGACTTGAAAGCTAGAGGGATGCAATAGAAAGAGCTGCAACCTCTGGCAGACATGGCAAGGGTGAGTGGGATGTTGTTTCAATTAGTGCTGATGTCAGGAGGACTGTCAGGATGGAAAGGCTGGTGTTTGCCATGGGCAGGGAAACACATCTGGTTTTCATTTTCTCTTTCTCTTTGAGTGCCAGATAAAGAGCAGAGTGTGCCCTCACCTTGGACCCCTCCTGCCCACTTCTGCTGAGATGGAGAAATGTTCCAGCTTGTAGAAGGACATCAGGACAAAGATATGTAATGAAAATAAGTCCAGGCTGGCTGTGCTTGTGGGCATCAGCTGCTGGCATCTGCATTGCTGCTGCCATGAGCATGGCACAGCAGGTAAAAGATTGCTTTTCCTTGTGTGACACAGGAGCTCTTGACTTGAAAGCTAGAGGGATGCAATAGAAAGAGCTGCAACCTCTGCCAGACATGGCAAAGGTGAGTGGGATGTTGTTTCCATTGCTGCTGATGTCAGGAAGGACTGTAAGGATGGAAAGGCTGGTGTTTGCCATGGGCTGGGAAACACATCTTGTTTTCATTTTCTCTTTCTCTTTGAGTGCCAGATAAAGAGGAGAGTGTGCCCTCACCTTGGACCCCTCCTGCCCTCTTCTGCTGAGATGGAGAAATGTTCCAGCTTGTAGAAGGACATCAGGACAAAGATAAGTAATGAAAATAAGTGCAGGCTGGCTGTCCTTGTGGGCATCAGCTGCTGGCATCTTCATGTCTGCTGCCATGAGCATGGCACAGCAGGTAAAAGATTGCTTTTCCTTGTGTGACACAGGAGCTCTTGACTTGAAAGCTAGAGGGATGCAATAGAAAGAGCTGCAACCTCTGCCAGACATGGCAAAGGTGAGTGGGATGTTGTTTCAATTAGTGCTGATATCAGGAGGACTGTAAAGATGGAAAGGCTGGTGTTTGCCATGGGCAGGGAAACACATCTGGTTTTCATTTTCTCTTTCTCTTTGAGTGCCAGATAAACATGGGATAGTTTGCCATCAACTTGGAACTCTCTTGCCCTCTGCTGCTGAGAGGGAGAAATGTCCAAGCTTCTAGAAGGACATCAGGACAAAGATATGTAATGAAAATAAGTCCAGGCTGGCTGTCCTTGTGGGCATCAGCTGCTGGCATCTGCATTGCTGCTGCCATGAGCATGGCACAGCAGGTAAAAGATTGCTTTTCCTTGTGTGACACAGGAGCTCTTGACTTGACAGCTAGAGGGATGCAATAGAAAGAGCTGCAACCTCTGCCAGACATGGCAAAGGTGAGTGGGATGTTGTTTCAATTAGTGCTGATGTCAGGAAGGACTGTAAGGATGGAAAGGCTGGTGTTTGCCATGGGCAGGGAAACACATCTTGTTTTCATTTTCTCTTTTTATTCCAGAAAAAGAGTAGAGTGTGCCCTCACCTTGGACCCCTCCTGCCCTCTTCTGCTGAGATGGAGAAATGTTCCAGCTTGTAGAAGGACATCAGGACAAGGATATGTAATGAAAATAAGTCCAGGCTGGCTGTCCTTGTGGGCATCAGCTGCTGGCATCTGCATTGCTGCTGCCATGAGCATGGCACAGCAGGTAAAAGATTGCTTTTCCTTGTGTGACACAGGAGCTCTTGACTTGACAGCTAGAGGGATGCAATAGAAAGAGCTGCAACCTCTGCCAGACATGGCAAAGGTGAGTGTGATGTTGTTTCATTTAGTGCTGATGTCAGGAAGGACTGTAAAGATGGAATGTCTGTTGTTTGCCATGGGCAGGGAAACACATCTGGTTTTCATTTTCTCTTTCTCTTTGAGTGCCAGATAAAGAGCAGAGTGTGCCCTCACCTTGGACCCCTCCTGCCCTCTTCTGCTGAGATGGAAAAATGTTCCAGCTTTTTGAAGGACATCAGGACAAGGATATGTAATGAAAATAAGTCCAGGCTGGCTGTCCTTGTGGGCATCAGCTGCTGGCATCTGCATTGCTGCTGCCATGAGCATGGCAAAGCAGGTAAAAGATTGCTTTTCCTTGTGTGACACAGGAGCTCTTGACTTGAAAGCTAGAGGGATGCAATAGAAAGAGCTGCAACCTCTGCCAGACATGGCAAAGGTGAGTGGGATGTTGTTTCAATTAGTGCAGATGTCAGGAAGGACTGTAAGGATGGAAAGGCTGGTGTTTGCCATGGGCAGGGAAACACATCTGGTTTTCATTTTCTCTTTCTCTTTGAGTGCCAGTTAAAGAGCAGAGTGTGCCCTCACCTTGGACCCATCCTGCCCTCTGCTGCTCAGAAGGAGAAATGTCCCAGCTTCTAGAAGGACATCAGGACAAAGATATGTAGTGAAAATAAGTCCAGGCTGGCTGTCCTTGTGGGCATCAGCTGCTGGCATCTGCATTGGTGTTGCCATGAGCATGTCACAGCAGGTAAAGGATTGCTTTTCCTTGTATGACAGCTGTTATGCCATTCTGATTCACCCTTTGCATCCACAGCATACAGTTTTTTCCCACACTGCTGTTTCTATCCAGCAGTATGCATATGTGCACTGCTACAGATGTTGGTGGTCCTGCCTGTGGCAGGGGGTTGGAGATTCGTGATCCTTGAGGTCCCTTCCAACCCGGGCCATTCTGTGTGTGTGTGTGTGACTGGCTAAACACCAATTGTTGCTAGCTCAGCAGGTATACTGCTAATTATTGAACGCCTGACAGCTGCTTATCAACACTTGGCCACTATTTCTGGACACCTGCTCATCCCTGAAGAGAGAGAAGTTTGGAAGGAGGACAGAGGGGAGTCTCTTGATGCCTGCCTGTTGCATCCCAACCTGCCCACAGAGTGAGTCAGTTTGGCGTTGTGTGGAGGCCCTGGCTTCTTTGGAGTCTGTTTTTCTTTTGCTGAGCTTCTCCTATCCAAACAGAATGGCCTTACAACATGCTTTCTGGTCCTTAATGCTATACCCATGCAATTTGTAACTATTACAGTTCTGTAAGTGAGAATTGATCACATGATTGAACAACTGTATTTCTAAAATATGTTATGAAATAACTTCTTTTTACTAATACTAATACTAATAAAGTCTTTCTACTTTTTCAAACTGTTTCTAAGGGCAAATTACAAAACACATGGTGCTGTACTGCTTCAGAGCAATCCCACATTTGATAGCCAGTGCAGAAACAACATTCCATCCTACAGCATTAGCTAGTTCAGAGGTACCAGACGTGTATCTGGATGTGGCTGTTGTGCATAACTGGGGCTGAGGGATCAGAAGTGACAGCTCCACTCTTGGAGACCACAGAACTAAAATGGAAAGATAAAATAGTTGCAGGGCAATTGTTCTGTGTGCCTGAAGCAGGGACCGATTTATGGGGGAGAGATTTAACAGTTAAATGAGGATTACAGCTGCAAGTCTGTGAAACAGATATCAGGGGTCAATGAATGTGTTAACAGCTGTGATGAAGAAGAAATGAATCCAAAGGTGTGGGCAGGGGAAGGAAATCGGGGTGGACTCACAATTTTCCCTTACAAAGAACTGCCCAAGGAGGGAGTGGAGCTGTGAAACAGCAACAATATCCCATAGCCTTAGAAGGGAGAGTGGGTCTAAAAGCTGTAACACAGACAGTGCTTAAGGATGGTCTTCTGGAACCTTGTCTGTGGCCTTATAACACCCCAATCCTGTCGGCACGGAAGGCAGACGGCACGTATCGGCTGGTGCAAGATGTAAGGAAATGACTGAACCCGTTCTCAAAAGACAGCCTGTGGTTCCTAACCCCTATACCCTAATGAGTCAGATCCCACACGGACAGCAGTGGTTTGGTGTGAGAGACCTCAAAGATGCTTTCCGGACAGCCTTTGGACTCAGGGAGAAATGGCTGCGTTTGTATGAGGACACATTGTAATCCTATCGTGATTCGTGATGATACTGTAGATACTGGAACTCGTGCTAATCCTTGTCTTGGCAGCATTTGAAGCAAGCAGCTGGTGCTGCTGTCATGCAGAAAGCTCCCTTCCAACCACTCAGCAAGCATTTGGATGAGACAGCTTCCTGCTGGGAGCCCTCCGACATCACTGCTGCCTCCTCCAGAACCATACCTGCAGATGCTTCAGAGCTCTTCAGCATGGACTTCCTTCCTCCCATCAGCAGCTGCTCCTGCACTGACCTTCATTCACACTGGGATACCATCTGCTTCCAGCAGGAGCTGACCTGCGAGACAGAGAAAGGAAACGTGGGATGAGCACCAATGCAGAAGCACAAGGCTGTGTCACCACCACGTCTTGCAGCCTTGGGAAGTCAGCTGCAACTGCAGCCTTGGTCAGAATTACAACGGGCACCGTAAATTAAGTGTGACCTCTGAAGTTGTTGCCATGATCGGAAATAGACGCTGAAATCGCTCACATAACTGTCGGTGGTTCCCTCCAAATTCTTTTGCTTTGGGGAACAGATGGACTCGGAATGGAAGGACACGAGAAAAATGACATCTGTTTGAGCTCAGCAGACTTGAGAGGTGGGCCTGGGTGAACCTGATGAGGTTCAGCACAGCCAAGTGCAAGGTTTGGCATTTGGGCCGGAGGAATCCCAGGCATTCTTTTGTCATCGTGGTGGTTTCCAATAGACCCCAACAATGAGACATCAGGTCGCCGTGTGGGCTCCTGGGTGACACTGCCATTTCCCAGCCATTGCAGCCTAGGGGCAAATAAAGTAAAATACTTCAGAAAGATCTCACACTGATTGCATATTTTACTGTTCTTTTACACAAAATAGAAGGAGAGGGCAGCAGATGCATACAGCTGCATCAACACCCAGGCTGCTAAAGGAATGGAAAGACAGAAACATCAAATATCAATGCCTTATTCTAATGCAAGGAGGGAAGCTTCTATCAATGTTACTTTTTATCATTTAAAATAAGCAGTTGGCACTCTTAAAGGAAAATCCTAGGCCCCAGGTTCTGACAGTGTGGCAATCTGGACTCAGCTGTGACTGATCCAAAAAGTCTGTTCCAGATTTTAACATCCCTTCTATGCATTCACAAGTTTTCTCTCTTGACTTCCCCTTACAGCCGTTAGATGCCAGCAAAACATCCCACAAACACTCCTTACCTCTGTGCACACAGGCACCCATCCAACCAGAGCCATCAGTCATTCCCAGCCATGCGCTCTTCCTCCAATCATGGTCAGCAACACACGGCCGTCACGCAGCTCACTTGACTCAGTTTTTCTCTTCTTTCTGGAGGTGTCCTTGCTTCTCAGCCTTACCTTCTCGTGATGTTTATCTCGCTCTGCAGCTCCTGCTCTGAATAGGCTTTCTTGGATTCCCGCATGACAGGCACAAAATGCAGCCACAGCCCCTGCCACCAAGGTCAGCTCTTCAGCACACATTACCTGAGGAGCACTTGGCAACTCCTGCAACCTGAGCAGTGCCAGGAAGACTGTTTCACTTCTGCTTCTCCTGGCTCAGAAATTCATTTTCCTACCTAGAAAATGGAAAAAGAAAAGAAAGAAAAAAAATCCTGACATTAGCAGACACAATTGATACTATGGAATTCTGGAAGGCAAGGGATTTGCCCTCTATGATGAGAAGTTGAGTGCAAAGAACTAAGAAGAGCCATGAGCAGGTTGTGAACTTGTGGGTAAAATTAGGAAGTGCAGCAGTGCAGGGCTTCTGGAGGTGAGGGTCTGCTACAGCCGCCTGGAAAGAGAGCCTGTTGGTGGGAGCTGCTTACTGCAGCCAGCAGAAGCATCGCACTCACTGACTCTCATCCTGATGGGGGATTCCAGTCAGTCTGGGAAATCAGCATGGCTGGCTGCAAGCAATCTGACAGACTCCTGGAGTGCAGTGAGAATCACTCTGTGGTGCAGGCATTGGGCACAGCAAGCAGAAGGGAAGCATTGCTGGACATGGTGCACACCAGGGGTTACGACAGGAGGCGGTCAGGGCTGCAGTGACCATGCCCTCCTTGAGTTGGTGATCTCAAGGAATGCGGGCCTGGCAGGAAGCAAAGGCAGGAGCCTGAACTTCAGGAGAGCCAGCTGCAGGCTGTTCCAGGAATCCTTGGACGAGATCCTCTGGACAACTGTTTGTAGGGGCAAAGGGATGGAAAAGAGCTGGTCACTTTCTCAGAAAAAAACTTGCTCAGGTTGCAGGCTGAGCTGCAGGAGAGGAAGGGGAGGAGGTGCCAGCACGGCTCTGCACGATGCTCTGCCACACTGGGCAGCTTGATCATGGCTCAGCAGTGGGATCAGACGAGGAGAAGGGGAGAAGGAAATCAAGGATGGGAGGGAACCATCAGACACAGTCAATAAGTGTCTGTGAAGTCTTGCAAACCAGAGATTCCCAGGTTGTTTCTGCTTTTGCAGCATTTGCGTGGTGCAGGGTGAGCAAAAGGTTCTGCTGCTTGATTCTTCTGCAGGAGCCGCCTAAAAGGGAAATAGCCACTGAGCTGCAGACCAAGCAGTACTGCCTGACGTTGGCCAGGGGAGCTTCTCCTGCCGCAGTGTGCTGATGACAGGTCTGGAGATGATCTGCAGGGCCAGTTCGTAGATGGGAGCCAGGAAAGGACATGATGGGAGGAGGGAGGTGTTAAGCAACATCCAAGGCATCAAAATGCATCAGAAGGCCCTGAAAAGCGTCACAAAGCCACAGCCAGGAAGCTTGGGAGTATCATGAGCAGCATCCAGGATGCGAGAGATTATTTGCTACCATGCCAAATGGTAGCAGAGCTCCCCCTGCAGACATCCCAAAGCCAGACAAAACAGGAACAAACCCGGAGCTGAGCTGCATGCACCCCACAGCCACAGCATTGCAAGCTGGGGTGCCTTGCTGTGTGCTGCATTCATCCCAGTCCGTGTGAATGAAGACTCTGGAGGCAGTCAAGGCGTTGGTTGAGCACGAGTGTGCTTTTATTATTATATAAAGGACAGGAGGGTGTGAGAGGTCCACGGTGAAGATGGGACTCATCCTGTCTTGTCATGGCAAGAGTGGCTCAGAGCTCTCAGTGCTGCTGTCCGGTGCCTGGGACTGGAGGTCTGATTGAAAGTCCCCTTGCAAAAGGCTCTGCTCCTCTTCACTGATGCTGACCTGCTCCTGCATGGAGGTACTGCTGTCGGGGCACTCACACTGTGCTTCAGATGGGCTGCACTGCAGAGACTCTGGGTTAAAATCCACACTTGTGACTGTGGTGTCTGGGAGGCACAGGTCAGCAACTTCAGCAGAGCCAGGTGTAATGAGAGCATGGACTTCGATGAGCTCCTTCTCCCCATTAATGTTGTTAGATGGTAGGCTGCTATTAGAACTGCAGCAATTTGTGCTTCCTATGAGCTCTCCACTGATGGAAGCACACAGAGCATCCTCGCTACTTGCCCTGGATCTTATGGCTTGGCAAGGGCTCGATTCACCTAGAAAGGATACACAGGGGTTAGTGTCAAACTTTCACAAGCTGAATTACGACAGTGGTACTTGATCAGGGGTGAAGATTTAGGCACGGGATTGAACGCTAGAAAGAGATACATGTGCAGAGCAAGCTTGAATTGTATGTTCCTGAAAAGCAGGGATTTGGAAGCTGCATTTGCACCCTTACCTGCCAGGACTACCACTGCTGTTTCTGAGGGCTGCCTGGCATTGCGCTGCAGTTGGCGTTTGCTGCCAGAGGATGGCTTCCTGAGGCTGAAGCAGCACCACCAACTGCTAGCTGGTGATTCCTCATTCTTGCTGGGTGGATTTTGTCTGGAGAGAGAAAACAGCCAATGCTGTGAGTCGTGCGTGGTGCAGGGTGAGGGAAGAGCAGCACTGAGCTCTTGGCAGCAGTTGCTTGTTCCTAGCACTGCCTGGTTTCTGCAGGAAAACACAAAAACCCACCCAAACAATGATGCTAGGTGCTGGAAAAGAAAGTCCTCTTTACCTGTCAGATGGAAAGTCAACGACGGTGTGGAATTTGCCCTGCCCAGCTGCAGGGCTTTCTTCCACTTCAATGTCCCTGCTGCTCTCTGTTACCACAGAAGAGGTGCTGTGGCCTCGCCTCTGTGCCTGTGCCTCCTCCAGGCTGAGCAGCTTTGTGGCAGCAGAAGAGACCCCCACAGACTTGGGCCCTGGGAGAGAATTGTGCCCTGTCAGGGAAAACCACAGGTAAGAGCGAGGATCAGAAAGCAGCAGCACAGCCACCACAGTTCTGGGGGAGGTGCTGTATTTTTCACAGGCTTGCTTATCCGAGCCACTGGAAGAAGAGGAGCTCAAAATAACCATGTGGGAAGAGGTGTGTTTATGGCAAAGGACACGGTCATCATTAAGAGCAGCTTACTGTATCAAAATAGGCAAGGAAAAACCCAAGGAAATGGGGGCAGGGAACTGAGAAAGCTCCGCTGCCACACTTGCATCAAGCTTTTCCTGCGTGCAAACCATAATAATGATGGTTTCCTCCTTGTGAAGTTTGGGCTTGGACATTCTCAGCATCCAGCAACAGGATGTCAGATTCTAATGGAAGTCCAGAGGTCTGCTGTCCCCTTGATGGTAAAAGAGTATCTCAAACATCCTGGAGAAGGCCTGCATTTGGTCAAGGTGTCAGGTCAAGATCAAGCTAATGGAGGAAGACACTCACCTGCTGCATCTGCAATGTCTGCTCCGGATTTGGAGCAGAAGAGGACGTCTGTGTGGTTGATGATGAATTCCACCACATCCGACTGCGTCTGCAGCTCCATGCAGGCAGCTCTTCCGCTGGCGCAGGCAGACTCGTTCTGCTGTGATCTGTAGAAAAGGCAGATTTTAGAAGTCATTTCTCCAAGACCGTTTCCCCGAGTCTGAATTGTTGCAGCCAAAAGCTGTCAGCTGAGGCTCTGGAGACTTCCGCAGTGGGCAATCAGTGATGCCACTGCAGAAATTCCCCTGGATGATCAAGGACACGTCAGTCCCATCTCAACAAGACTGCAGAAATTGTCACCTAGACATTGTGCCCGTGGGGATGGAGAACAGCTCAGGCTCCTGCTCTTCTCTCAGCCACAGATTTTACAGGAGAAGAGCACATTTGATGGAGAAAAAGGGAGCACTGTTTTTTTTTTTAATGGAGAACAGATGTAAGCGTTGTGTTGAAACAGAACCAGCAGTTTACCTTAAGAGGTTTGGAGCCCACACAATGGCTAGGTTCTTGGCATGCATGTTTGTGATGGTGGAGCTCCCAGCCAGACACGCCAAGTGTCTCATCAGGAACTCCAGTGTCCTGGAAAACAAGAGAGGCAAACGTTCAGCACCAACGAGCATGCCGTGCTGCAATTCAGAAAGCAAACCTCCATTCATGCTACTTCTTGTGATTGCTACTGTCACAGAAGATGAAGTAGATCCAACTTGACTGAGTGCCACGCTGCAGCACCAAGCCCCAGCACAGCACAGCCGCAGCCATCAGCTGCACCAAGCGTGCCCCCGTGCCCAGGAACTGACCCCATAAAGTAACCCCATGGAGCCTTCAACCCTTCAGCATACACAGGCATCGTGTTGCTGGCGTGAGACAGAGCCTGGAACCGCATCGTTGCCCTCTGCAATGCAGCAGGGCTGAGCTCAGCAGGCTGAGGGCAGCACTGACCTGTAGTGAGGAGCGGGCAGCTGCTGGATGACGTCCTGCATTCTGAGCAGCCGCTCCTCCTCTGTAGCGGCACCAACAGCATCCTGGAGTAGTGCAGAAAGGGAGCGAGACACCAATCAGGCTAGTACACCACTGCGAGTAAACCTCGTGGGGCTGACAGCAAAAGGGCCTCCGAGCTGGGGCACTGCTGCAGCCATCTGCCAAGAGGCCCAGGAAGAGGGAAATGAAAGACGTGGCCTTGTGCTTACCGAGAACTTGCCGTACAGCTGGTGGGTGAGCAGAGGGTTCGGGAGCTCCCTGAAGTACATCTTGCAGAGGGAGCTCACGCTGTGAATGTCACGGACGGTGAGCTCAGGAATCTGCTCCGACTCAAATTCCTGCCTGGAGAGAGGGACGCAAACCCGGTTGAGCGAGAGGAAGGCAAGCCCAAAGCCACACCAGATGCACTCAGGCTGTGTCAGTCGCAGCACTCTTACCGCAGTCTCTGGATGTTGGACGCGACGCCGGACAGGCGGTATATCCCCTGCACCACGCCGTGCTGCTCAATGAACTCAGCGCAGCTCTGGAGGACCTGGGGGACTGAAGAACACGTGCCAGCCGTCAGTGGAGCTCCTGATTCAAGTCCTGCTGCAGCTTGTGCTTCCGGGAGTCACATCCCATCCACTAAGCCCAGCCAGGCTTGGCTGAAGCAAATACAGATGTGCTTGTCTCTTAGGAGCATCCGCCTCACTTTATCCTTCAGCCATCAACTCCCATTACACGTGTCTCCACGGCTATCAGCCTGCCCCCTGCTAGATATGAGCTCCCTTTCATCTTCTTTAGATGCCCAGCAGAGGAAGATCTCAGGAATGGGCAGCTCCTTACCATCACGACCGGAGTGGAGAAGATGCTCTCCCAGGTCACCGCCAAACACCCTTTCCTTCTCCACCTCCCGCTCGGTCGGTTTCTTTGGGCGGGCCTTCACCAAGGAACGAAGGAAGGTGAGGATCTTGCTGCGTTTCTTGGGCACTGCACAACAAAAGGAAGAAACCAGGTCATTTCAGGTCTGGCTCCGTTGGACGAGGCCGAGCACAGCACATTCTACAGAGCACGTCAGAACGGGAAGAACATTACCAACCAGTACATACAAAAAGGGATTTTCCCCATCTCTGGAGGAGCCCAAGGCCAGGTTGGATGGGGCCCTGGGCAGCCTGGTCTAATCTGACATTAAATGTGGGGGCTGGCAGCACAGCCTGATGCAAGGAAGTGGAAGCTTGAGGATCCTTAAGGACCCTACTATCCCAAGCCATTCTATGAAGATTCTATAGTTTTGCCAAGTCCAATCATAAACACAGGAGGATTGGGCCAAATCTCTGCCCCATGGTGTGCATGAAGAATCATCAACCCAGAGGACAATGTGGGATGGATAAAGGAGGTACTAAACATGGAACACACCCCCAAAAAGACTTCATTTTGCTTCCCCACACCATCAACTGTAACATCCGTACCTGGCTTTGGCACAGAATTGATGAGTGCCTCAGGAATGTTCTTATTAATGAGTTCCACACACTCCCCTGGGAAAAAACCAACCTGTAACAAGAAGAAAAGAGAGGCCAACTATTGCATGCAGCACTTCTCAGAAATGAACTGTTAAACCAAAAGCCACATAACATTTCCCTCGAAATGGCCATAGTTCACAGCATAATGGTAATAATTTTTCACATTTGCAGCCAAAGGCAAGGTCCTCTGACACCGACACAGTGAAACTGTTTATGTCCACTAGGCATCCTGTGCAGGCAGAGCAGCTCTAAGCTGAGATTCCTGCCTTTACTGAAGTTGCACTCTCCAGTCTGAAGCTTTTGCCTACCTGGAAGCCGAGCTTGCCTCTCCACCAGGGGGTCAGCTCCTTTGGTGGCATGTCGATGACACACACGATGTCTCCCACCTGCAAGAGATTGCAACGTCAATCCCAGCTTCAGCACAGCTGGGAGGAAAGCACAGCTCAAATGACTGCATTCTTCTGCACTGCCAAACATCGCCGAGCATGAGAGCACTTGCACAAGTGCAGCTCTGAAGGCATTTGCCATTGTAAAATTGAACAACAAGGAACGCCTTGAACTGCTTACCTCAAAGGAGAGTTCATCCGCTGCCTGGGCAACGTATCTCTTAATAGCATGGGCAGCAGCAATAGCTGGAATGTTCACAGCTGACTCCCCATGGTCCAGCAGGGGTTTCCCCTTGTTCTCAGTCTGAAACAGAGAGCACAGGCCACGGTGAGGAGCCAGGAACCAACAAGGAGGATTTCAAGGTGAGGAGCACATCTGCAGAGAAAGCTGCAGGAAATGCACTCGGTCCTTATCATGGGCACTTCAGAAGGAACTGCAAGTCTAATAACGGCTGTTTCTCTCCCTGGTGTGCAGCAGGCACACGCCAGGCAATGCAAAGATGCATCTCTCCCCACCCAGACTAATCAGCAATGGCACTGACGCAGACAGGTGGCCTTGTCCATTTTGCCCCCTCCTTTCCTGCGCTCTTTGTGCAGGAAGGCTGACTGTTTCAGATGCTAAGAGACCGTACAGAGGGAAACCAAAGCTACGGCTGCAGTTACAAGGTGCAAACAGTGCCACTGCAAGCACCAAGCAGCTCTCTTGAGCAGTCCAACCAACAGCGAGGCCAAACAGAGCAGAGAATGATTGTTGTTTCTGCAGCCATTTCAAGGGAAAAGTCAGTAGAGGACAAACACAACAGCCGAGACGGCTCTGGTACTTTTATAAACTTGCCACGCTTGCACTACTGTCTTGCCACAGAGGAGCTCTCTTGGAAAGCAGGAGAGCACATCTGCGGCTCACTCTGCTGGCTGCAGTCAGGGAACAAAGACCAATCAGAGCTTCATACTCTACCTCTGTCCATGCCAGGTCAGGCCCACAGCTGATCTCGCTGCACGCCACAGCCATCAGCGTAGGTGTGACAAGCTGGAACTGAAAAGAAACACACTTTTATCTTCTCTGTTCACATCTCTGCTGTGCTCCCTACAGCTGTCGGGCACACTCACACAGCCCAAGCACGCCTGCTGGTGTCCCTGGTGATGCTGTGCAGCTCTGCACAAGCTGGGGCTGGGACTCTTTGCCTAAGGGATTGCTTTCCATAAAACCAGCTGGTCACAGCACCACAGACAGCATCCTTCTGAGGGCTGAGCTGCAGAGCACGTGGAGAAAACCCACACGTGACCAGCGTCCCATCAAAGCTGGATGAGGCTGTGTTACTAAACACGGGGCGTCACGGGCTGCTAAAGCATGTGGGGGGACAAAGCATGGCAGGTACCTGGCAAGAGATCAGAACGAGGGAGAGAAATCTCACGAATCCGCAGCCGTTCCTTGTCACTTTGCTCTGATCTTCCACGAGCAAAAGCTGCAGCAGGGAAGCAGGCAGAGGGTGGAGAGAGGAGAGAGAAAGAGCAGGTCAGTTTGCTTCCACGGTTTAGCAAAGACTACGACGGAAAATCCAAAGTCTGCCCTCCCTCAACTTAAAAACTCAAGTTTTCAACTTAAAACCGTTTCCCCTTGTCCTGCTGTTATCTACCCTTTCAAAGAGTTGATTCCCCTCCTCTTTTTAGGCTCCCTTTAGGTACTGAAGGCTGCCATGAGGTCACCCCACAGCCTTCTTTTCTCCAGGCTGAACAAGCCCAGCTCCCTCAGCCTGTCTTTGCAGGGGAGGTGCTCCTGTCCCCTGATCATCTCTGTGGCTCGCCTCTGGACCCTCTCCAACAGCTCCCTGTCTTTCTGGACACTGTAGTGCAGCTGGGGCCTCACAAGAGCAGAGCAGGGGGGGACGATCACCTCCCTGTCCCTGCTGACCACCCCTCTGCTGATGGAGATAATGTGATCCTATGAGCTCCGCCAGCCAGCAGTTCTCAGCACTCACTGTCCCCCCGTCTCTCCCACACTGTCTCAGCTTACCTACAAGGTGCTGCACAGGACGGTGTGAAGACAAAGGGACGCAGTCGGTGCACAAGTGCAACAAGCGAGCTGCTCAGTCAGAGCTCCAGCGCTCCAATGAAGGGACGCAGCACGCACTGCTCCTCCCCTCATTCTAGCCCTTATGACATCACTGAGGGCCACCAGGCTGCTCCACCACGACGCACAGGGTGGGGAGGCAAGACCAGTCACAAGGGCAGAAGATTCCAACAGCCCAGCCCAACGTTCTGGAATCAGGGGCTGCTTGGAATTCTACCCCAGCCAAATCCTGGAGAAGCTGGCACGGGGTCGTCATGACCAAAGCGCAGGACCTGGCGCTTGCTCTTGTTGAGCCTCGCACAACTGGCCTCAGTGCATCCCTCTGGAGGGCCTTCCTGCCCTCAGCCAGATGGACGCTTCCTCCCAGCAGCGTACCTTGCAGTGCTGGGCCCATGTCAAATCCACACTAGAGTGGCTTTTGTTACATTCAAGGGCATGTTGCAGCACCCATCTATTTCACCTGGAAGGAAATAAAGCAGGAGATGGGAGAAACACAGAACTGCTGCCAGACTGCTTTATCCCTTTCTCAGCCCAACTTCCCTTGCCTCATCCCCTACCCCAACTCCTGGATGATGCCCACGGGCTGATAGTTGGATCTCAAGTCCGTAGGACTCCTTTCACAGGGCTCCATCAAAAAGGCTGTCACACTTGTTCCGTACACTCACACTGACCCAGCAGTGGTATCACAGTCACTTAACACACACACAACAACCAAACCCCAAGCATGCACATCCCTTCCTGCGTGACTGCAGCCCACAGCTCCCCTTCACACCTCCGTGGATCTCTGGTGTTTTACACTGATGCAGCCTCGCTGCAGCTCCGTGGCTGTCACACAAGGCCTGCAAGACCTCTTTCTCTGCAAACCCCGTCTGCAGGCATTGGTTCACGAGGTTCACCTCCTGCCCTCCTGAGCAAAAACAAGCACTAAGAACAAGAGCAAAGCACACTGGACTCGACCTGGCTGGATCCCCAACCCTCAGTCCTGTCAGACGGACCCTGGTGTGGAGACTCATCCCCAAAGCCTGGCTGGACATCAGCACAGGCATCCTTCTTCAAACACCCCATCCAAGCAGCAAGGGATCAAAGCGTTGGCACAGCTGAAACAGAAATGCTGTGTGAGTTTCCTGTTAGCACTGAGCAGGAACAAATCTACCGCTGAGCAGCAGGATGTGAGACAAGCAGCAGAAGACACCCAACCTGCAGAACCAGCTCGTTTGGGGTCGGTCCAGATGTTTGTCTGCTCCCTTCCCTGGCCCAGGCCAAGCTTGTGAGCTGCTCCTCCTTTGTGCAGGGGGAAATGGTGCAGATGCCATGTGGTGGCTATGCACAGCATGCCTTGCACTTGCTTTTCCTCTCTCCATCTGCCATCTGCCATTAGGAAACAGCATCTCCAGCCTCCAGAGATCACTGAGTCCAACCCCTGCACAACAGTGAAAAAAAAGATATGATAAGGGGTACTTAAAGCACAGCATCTGTAATCAGATCTCCTGCAGTGTGAATACTTCCATGAGTATTCCTGCAGAGTGCAGAACCCACAGCCTCCCTGGGCAGCCTGTTCCATGCTCACCATGAAAAAGTTCATTCTCTTACAAAGAAGGCAAATAGGACACTTGTTGGGAGGGAGGTCACAGAAATCTCCAACCAACATCCATTGCCCTCCAAACATTTTAGATCTTTAGACGTATAAGAACGATGTAAGAGTTCTTTCTTATTGGTATCTGATACCCCGAGTTTAGGATATTTTCCTAAGAATAGTGACAAAAAAAGATATGATAAGGGGTACTTAAAGCACAGCATCTGTAATCAGATCAGACTCCTGCACTGTGAATACTTCCATGAGTATTCCTGCAGAGTGCATCACTTAGTCTCTCTTTAGCCTTGTGTTCATGGTTTTCCTGTAAGAGCTTGTCTAAACACTGCCTATAATTGTGGTTATGCTAGAAGCATTTGGATTTCTTGATCCTTAGTGTGATTTCAATAACAAATGCAGATGTTTTTTTTTAGGGACAGCTTTCAATTTCTCAACTGAAATTTCAATATTGCATTAGGTGTTGACAACCACGGGGCTGCAGTACAGAGAATTACAGGAAGATGAATTTCTCCATCTCCATGCTCCTAGACATCTATGGTTACAGTGATGTAGTTATATACAAAGTTGCAAGATACCAAAGCTAGAATAACCTCTTGGTGCAGCAGGATGTCTGGAGCCCAAGTGCAGAGTCTCAGTGTTGCAAAGCCTTGAAGAGGTGCACCGTATGTGCTGGGGCTGATGACACAGACACTGGAGCAAGGCCAGTGTGATGTTAGAAACTTGACCAGCAGCTGATCTGCTGTCAGCCATTTCTGGACACAAACGGGATCTGGTCGACTTAGGACATGACCTTTGGGCTGGAGAGCAACTCCCCGAGGAATCACACAGCCACTGCAGACCGTTGGCAAGAACCCCATACCAAAACAGCTCATCTGCAATCAGTTTTTAATCTGTGCAGCAGTGATTGGAACAGGCGCACGCTCTCTGCAATTGCAGGAATGTTCACAAGTGGAATGTACATCACCTGTGTGCTCCAGCTCTTCTGTGTGCATGCTAGGAGCAGTGATCCCCCTGCACCCAGGGCTGCAATAAAGTCCTGTGGGCTTTCTGACCTGCCAACCAGCAGCCCAGGCTGCCCAGAGCCACATCCAGCCTGGCCTTGGATGCCTGCAGGGATGGGGCATCCACAGCCTCCCTGGGCAACCTGTTCCAGTGCCTCACCACCCTCTGGCTGAAAAACTTCCTCCTCACATCCAACCTAAACCTCAACACCCCCCCGTCTCAGTTTAAAGCCGTTCCCCACGTGTCCCATCACTATCCACCCTCCAAAGCAAAACACCTCGGCTGTTCAACACTGAAAGATCAAAATAAACCACAGCTCTTACTTCCACTGTATGCATTTAATTCCAGACTTAAGGTCACAGGTTAATTACTCATGTGATCCTTCCTGACAGAAGAACTACTCGTAGTGATGTGTAGGAGTAAGGAACAGTTTGAAAAGGTCATGGACATATCAGAACTTGCAGCATTTATCTTAATAGATGCCTACATTGCAAAGCATTTTGTAAAACACACGTTACAAGTACTGTGCATTGGATTACACTATATCAAACTCTAAGTAACAATACAGGTTGCTTTTAAATCTACACTTACATGTTTTCTTCTAACTCCTTGATAAAATTCCTTACTACCTTCAGTTTTACAGCCAAAGCAGTGTTTGAGCTGGTAATGTACTCTTGAACAGCACTGCTGCCTTTAACATTTGTATGTTTAGATCTGAAAAGAGAACTTGATCATTATTTCACGATGAGAGAACCTTGATCTGACACAACAGAATTACAAAAACCTGACAATACTGTAAAATGCCAGTGTAAGAATGTGGCTTTGATTTTTTATTTATTTATTTATTTATTTTTAAAATGGTGAGTGTACCATTAATTCAAGACAAGAATTTTGTTTGTAAGTCGATCTCTATAACTGTTCTTGGCATCATTCTGTAGGATGAACTAGATACATGGAATTTGGCACTGGCTCCCCAGGGTAGTGGTTTGGCACTGAGCTGACAAAGGCCAAAGAGCATTTGCACAATGCTCTCAGACACAGGGCTTGACCCAGAGGAGGTCCGGTGTGGAACCAGGAGGTGGAATACATGATCCTCGAGGTCCCTTCCAAATACAGATATTCCATCATCCTCTAATACTTATATTCCCAAGTCCTGTACACAGTGCTCAGGTGCTTAACTGAGAGGTTCCATGAAACAGTGAGGTATCTATGTCCCTTTACCACTCAGTTATTCAATTTGCCACATGGATCTTTCATCCAGTCACATTAGAAAACACTCAAAGTATTTCCTTCAGTCTTCCATTCTGATAGAGCTTTCTGGAGCAAATAAAGAGTTGCAACTCAGAATGTCCACACCTCCCTTCCTGCACCCTGCATACTTTTTTCATTGTACTGTGATTACGTACCATTCTATTGTCACCCTCATTCTGTCATTATCTAGGCAGTTTACTGACATTAAATTTTCCAGCAACAGATGCCCACAAGTACAGCCAGCCTGGACTTATTTTCATTACATATCTTTGTCCTGATGTCCTTCTACAAGCTGGAACATTTCTCCATCTCAGCAGCAGAGGGCAGGAGGGGTCCAAGGTGAGGGCACGCTCTCCTCTGTTTTTCTGGCACTCAAAGACAAAGGGAACAAGAAAACCAGATGTGTTTCCCTGCCCATGGCAAACACCAGCCTTTCCATCCTTACAGTCCTTCCTGCCATCAGCAAAGATATTTTGCTTTCTTGTGCCACTTCATCCCTTTAGCATCTGGCATTCTAACAAAAAAGTACTTACAAGGAATTTTAATATTTTCATATTAAATGTCAGAATTAGAACCATTATGTTTACCAAATATTTAAAACGTTCAACCCAGTGAGAAGTGAATTGATGTTGTATTTAGCATTCAGATAAGAACTTGTAAAGGAAGTAAAAAGTGCTGCTTTCATAAACTATAGTCTCATTGTCAAGCCTTGCGCTGTCTCAGCAGATTATTACAGAATGTTCATTCAAGCAGGAATTAAGAGATGCGTCTGAATTGATAAGAACAACGAATAATTAAGAAAGCTTGACTGCAGTCTGCTTGAGGATTCCAGTCTGAAGTGTGTTCCACCTGATGACAACTGGGAATGTCTTTCTCTCACCATTAGAACCATTGCACCTCTGACTAAACACATAGCTAATCACCACTGAAAACTAACTACATGTTGATTAACATTCAGAGAGATTGTGCAGGTGTCCTTTTAGGAACTGGCCTACAGTATGCTAAGAGGGATGGATGTGGGGACATTAGGATAATGTGCCCTCTGCCTTTTAAGACAGCCCCAGCAGAGCAGGTCAGCAGGCTGAAGAGCTGAGTGGGTCACCAGGGCTCAGAGACTTCACTCGGCCATCTGAAAGTTGAGGGACTTCAGCCCAAGCTGCCCTTTTCCATGCAGGCAAGGAGGCCAAGAGAAGGTGGATCGGCACGGTTCTGGTGCAGACAGGGGCTGCAGTGTGAGCAGGCCTACACAGACAAGGCTGTGCCCACACAGAGTGACAGCAGCTTTCGCTGTGAGCAGATTCCCAGGGGGCCTGAGCCATGGCAGTTCTTGATGGCAGCATGTTCCAATCAGCCCTGGAAGTCTTCTCTGGACGTCTGTCGCATTCTGGAATCCACACTGAGGACGCAGTCGCTGTGTCAGAGCAGCTGGCAGAGTCACGGGGAACCGTGACGTAGTTGGCCCAGGGAGCAACAACAAGGCCTGCACTGCTCAGCCAGCCCAGGCCAAAGGGGAGCACGAGAGAGAGCAGAGGAGAGAGGGGGGGAAAGAGGGCCAGGAAGGAAAGGCCTGTGCCTGAATGGATGTGTAGCAGCAGCTGCTGACAGCAAACTCGGTGATGGCAGGGGCACAGCAGAGCAGTGCAATGCTGGCAGCTTCCTGTGTCTTTCACACAGGCACTGCAGACATGGCCAGCACTGGGAGATCAGCAGAACTGCTGCACACCTCTGCCAGCCCAGGCCAGAGGAGTGCAGAACAGTGAGCTGCTGCTGAGGGGAGAGAGGATGGCCTGAGAGCTGACCTGAGAGGCAGGGCTGGCTGTGTGACAGCAGCCTCTGTGTCCTCCTCCTGTGTCTGTGAGGGCCAGAGGGCCAGAAGAGAACATGCCCAGACAACGAAGCCCTGCTGTCCTCTGCTGCTCAGCTGGAGAGATGTTCCGCCTTCCTGAAGGACGCTGATCCAAAGGGAAGGAATCAAAGGAAGTCCAGGCTGGCTGTCCTTGTGGGCATCAGCTGCTGGCAGCTGCCTCTGTGCTGCCATGGGCAGGGCACAGCACACACAGTGTTTGCAGTTCCCTGTGTGACACTGGCCCTGGTGACCTGACAGCCAGAGGGAGACAAGAGAAAGAGCTGCCTCCCTCTGCCAGATGAGGCAAAGGTGAGAATCCCAGAATCACAGCATGGCCCGGCTTGGAAAGGAGCTCAAGGTTCATGAATCTCCAACCCTTGGCTCTCCAAGGGTGCACAGGGGGCTTTGTTCTCCCTGTGGTGCAGCTTCAGTGCCAACTCACAGCTGAGCTGGTTGGCACACTGTGACAGCCTGCCGCTCTGAAGCTCTTGGGGCAGTGCTCAGTTCTTTCTGAAGTACTCTGGAAAATGCTGCTTCTCCTTCACCAAGTCTGTTTCCAGACAGACGTCTTTTTCTCCTCTGTACACACAAACAGTATCTTGTAACTCCCTGGCACAGTGCTCAGAAGTGATACTTCTGGAAGCACGTCAGAGAAAAGTGGCCTTGTCCCAGTGGACTTTCAGAGCAGATGAGAACAAGTCTTGGTTGACGGCTTTCTTCTGCTTCTGGAACTGCACAGGCAGGTTGTGTGTTGTCATACTTTATGCCAGAGTGCCAAACTGAAGCAGTTTCTGCAACTTCTTTTTTTCATACTTGTCACTCTTTGCTGAGACCTTAACTTAGTCATTTTTAATGCGCTCTCATCTAAACTACTGTGTCCTCCAGTGTCAGTGTTGTATGAATCAGGACTGTGGGATTTCATCAGTGAAAGGATTCTGCTCTAATGACTGTCATTCTAAAGCTGATATTGTTTCTACCGCATCAGGCTTGCATGAAGCATCTTTGATCAACAGGGAAATCAGAAAAATTGCTTTTCCTATTGCAGTTTCCTTTTAACTAGTGATGAAAGCTGTCAGTTTATTTTTGGCACCAGAAATCCTGGGATGCAACCAGGTTAGATAAGAAGTGACACTGAGTCAACAGTAAGGGAACACAGATGAGATAGCATCACACAGCTCTGGAAAAGATGTTCCAGCTCTGTGTCTACCTACACCTTCAGGAGATGAAAAGTACTGGCTTACTGAGGTGTCCTGGGTTGCAGGCTCTGTTAATCTCCATTTCTGGAAGAGCTGCTTGCAATAAATACCTTGTAAGGTGAATGAGCTTGATAGAAGTAGGGTGTGAAAGAGATGGATTTGCTGTTTCCCGGAAGGTGCAGGAGTATTGCCGTGCCTACAGTCAGTAAACAAGGCAGAAATCACTGTGTTCCTCAGAATGAAAAACAAAAGAATAAAAATCTTTTTGTGAGTGACAGCACGCCTGAATGAAGCACAAATCTAAACATTTAAAATAAGGGCTAGTGTCAAAGGGACTTGCAGTATTTCTCGTGAAGAAATATTTGATGCTTCTTTATGAAAGTCATCATAACAAAAGTGTACTGATGTCTTTGCTGAGGATTTCCTTGGTTCCAGCCTGAAGGTGTGCACAGGCATGAGCAGGCAGTGCTGAGCTGCAGGTGAGTGCCTGTGTCCCACAGCAGGAAACCCGTGGATGTCTTCAGGGGTTTGAAATGGGCAGAGCTGTGAAACCTGCAGGCTTTCACTGAAATTGTCCTCTGCTTTATTTTGTAATCTTAGTTTCACCAATGCTTTCCAATATTATTTTCGTATGAGTGCAGATACGTGGGATAGGATTTAAAGTTTTTATGGTGCTGCTGTATAATTTTCTGTAGTCATCATAAGCCAATATAAAAAATAAATGGTAATCAGGCAATCTATTAACAACCTGTGGCACGTGTCAAAACAATGAAATTCATTGCAGGAAGACAATATTGCTATATAATATTGTGGCAATCCAAAACTGTTAATTATACTTGATGAGCTGGAGATAATCCTGAAATGCGGGACTTTGATCTTAGCCAAGAATAATAAAACTTATTATCATTCTTAAATTGGCAGCTGCTTTAAAAAGCCTGTGTCTTATTTCCCTTTTAGTAACACTGGCTAAATCAGAGAAAGTGATAAAAGTATTTCATGATTGCAGCTTAGGGATTCTTTCCCACTTGACCAGAAGTAATCTATGTCCAAAAATGTCTGTAAATACTTTTTCTATCTTATTTTGCCAGATGTATTGATATTTGAGATGAATGGCAAAAACATTTTGCGTACATAGATAAGCAATGCAAATTCGCTGGATTGTTTTAGAGAAAAAAGCTCCGGTTATCAGATCGTTTCCATGCAGAAATAAGATTTACAGAAAAATTCTCATTATTATTATTCATGCATGAATAAGTTCAAAAAAGAGATGTGGGGGATGTTGTTTCAATTCCAGGTGATTGTAGGAAGGACTGTCAGGATGGAAAGGCTAGTGTCTGCCATGGGCAAAGAAAAACTTCTGGTTTTCATGTTCCCTTTGTCTTTGAGTGGAAGAGGCCATGAGGCGAGTGTGCCCTAAACTTGGACCCTTTTTGACCATTGCAGCAGAGATGGAGAAGTGTTCAACCTTCTAGAGGGACTACAGGACAAAGATATGTAATGAAAATAAGTCCAGGTTGGCTGTCCTTGTGGGCATCAGCTGCTCGCATCTGCATAGTTGTTGCTATGGGAATGGCAGAACAGCTGGAATGTTGCATTTCCTTGTGTGACACAAGCACTGGTGAATTCAAAGCAAGAGGGGTATATTAGAAAGAGCATCACCTCCCTGCCAGATTAGGCAAAGGTGAGTGGGATGTTGTTTCAATTAGTGCTGATGGCAGGAAGGACTGTAAGGATGGAAAGGCTGGTGTTTGCCATGGGCAGGGAAACACATTTGGTTTTCATTTTCTCTTTCTCTTTGAGTGCCAGATAAACAGGGGAGAGTGTGCCCTCACGTTGGAACCATCCTGCCCTCTTCTGCTGAGATGGAGAAATGTTCCAGCTTGTAGAAGGACATCAGGACATAGTTATGTAATGAAAATAAGTCCAGGCTGTCTGTCCTTGTGGGCATCAGCTGCTGGCATCTGCATTGCTGCTGCCATGAGCATGGCACAGCAGGTAAAAGATTGCTTTTCCTTGTGTGACACAGGAGCTCTTGACTTGAAAGCTAGAGGGATGCAATAGAAAGAGTTGCAACCTCTGCCAGACATGGCAAGGGTGAGTGGGATGTTGTTTCAGTTAGTGCTGATGTCAGGAAGGACTGTAAGGATGGAATGGCTGGTGTTTGCCATGGGCAGGGAAACACATCTGGTTTTCATTTTCTCTTTCTCTTTGAGTGCCAGATAAAGAGCAGAGTGTGCCCTCACCTTGGACCCCTCCTGCCCACTTCTGCTGAGATGGAGAAATGTCCAAGCTTCTAGAAGGACATCAGGACAAAGATATGTAATGAAAATAAGTCCAGGCTGGCTGTCCTTGTGGGCATCTGCTGCTGGCATCTGCATTGCTGCTGCCATGAGCATGGCACAGCAGGTAAAAGATTGCTTTTCCTTGTGTGACACAGGAGCTCTTGACTTGAAAGCTAGAGGGATGCAATAGAAAGAGCTGCAACCTCTACCAGACATGGCAAAGGTGAGTGGGATGTTGTTTCCATTGCTGCTGATGTCAGGAAGGACAGTAAGGATGGAAAGGCTGGTGTTTGCCATGGGCAGGGAAACACATCTGGTTTTCATTTTCTCTTTCTCTTTGAGTGCCAGATAAACAGGGGAGAGTGTGCCCTCACCTTGGAACCCTCCTGCCCTCTGCTGCTCAGAGGGAGAAATGTTCCATCTTCTGGAAGGACATCAGGACAAAGATATGTAATGAAAATAAATCCAGGGTGGCTGTCCCTTTGGGCATCAGCTGCAGGGATCTGCATTGCTGCTGCCATGAGCATGGCAAAGCAGGTAAAAGATTGCTTTTCCTTGTGTGACACAGGAGCTCTTGACTTGAAAGCTAGAGGGATGCAATAGAAAGAGCAGTAACCTCTGCCAGACATGGCAAAGGTGGGTGGGATGTTGTTACAATTAGTGCTGATGACAGGAAGACTGTAAGGATGGAAAGGCTGGTGTTTGCCATGGTCTGGGAAACACATCTGGTTTTCATTTTCTCTTTCTCTTTGAGTGCCAGATAAACAGGGGAGAGTGTGCCCTCACCTTGGACCCATCCTGCCCTCTTCTGCTGAGATGGAGAAATGTTCCAGCTTCTAGAAGGACATCAGGACAAAGATATGTAATGAAAATATGTCCAGGCTGGCTGTCCCTGTGGGCATCACCTGCAGGCATCTGCATTACTGCTGCCATGAGCATGGCAAAGCAGGTAAAAGATTGCTTTTCCTTGTGTGACACAGGAGCTCTTGACTTGAAAGCAAGAGGGATGCAATAGAAAGAGCTGCAAACTCTGCCAGACATGGCAAAGGTGAGTGGGATGTTGTTTCAATTATTGCTGATGTCAGGAAGACTGTAAGGATGGAAAGGCTGGTGTTTGCCATGGGCTGGGGAAAACATCTGGTTTTCATTTTCTCTTTCTCTTTGAGTGCCAGATAAACAGGGGAGAGTGTGCCCTCACCTTGGACCCATCCTGACTTCTTCTGCTGAGATGGAGAAATGTCCCAGCTTCTAGAAGGACATCAGGACAAAGATATGTAATGAAAATAAGTCCAGGCTGGCTGTCCTTGTGGGCATCAGCTGCTGGCATCTGCATTGCTGCTGCCATGAGCATGGCACAGCAGGTAAAAGTTTGCTTTTCCTTGTGTGACACAGGAGCTCTTGACTTGAAAGCAAGAGGGATGCAATAGAAAGAGCTGCAACCTCTGCCAGACATGGCAAAGGTGAGTGGGATGTTGTTTCAATTCGTGCTGATGTAAGGATAGACTGTAAGAATGGAATGGCTGGTGCTTGCCTTGGGCAGGGAAACACATCTGGTTTTCATTTTCTCTTTCTCTTTGAGTGCCAGATAAACAGGGGAGTGTGCCCTCACCTTGGAACTGCCCTGCCCTCTGCTGCTGAGAGGGAGATATGTCCAAGCTTCTAGAAGGACATCAGGACAAAGATATGTAATGAAAATACGTCCAGGCTGGCTGTCCTTGTGGGCATCAGCTGCTGGCATCTGCATTGCTGCTGCCATGAGCATGGCACAGCAGGTAAAAGATTGCTTTTCCTTGTGTGACACAGGAACTCTTGACTTGAAAGCTAGAGGGATGCAATAGAAAGAGCTGCAACCTCTGCCAGACATGGCAAAGGTGAGTGGGATGTTGTTTCAATTCGTGCTGATGTCAGGAAGGACTGTAAGGATGGAATGGCTGGTGTTTGCCATGGGGAGGGAAACACATCTGGTTTTCATTTTCTCTTTCTCTTTGAGTGCCAGATAAACAGGCGAGAGTGTGCCCTCACTGTGTAACTCCCCTGCCCTCTGCTGCTGAGAGGGAGATATGTCCCAGCTTCTAGGAGGACATCAGGACAAAGATATGTAATGAAAATAAGTCCAGGCTGGCTGTCCTTGTGGGCATCAGCTGCTGGCATCTGCATTGCTGCTGCCATGAGCATGGCACAGCAGGTAAAAGATTGCTTTTCCTTGTGTGACACAGGAACTCTTGACTTGAAAGCTAGAGGGATGCAATAGAAAGAGCTGCAACCTCTGCCAGACATGCCAAGGGTGAGTGGGATGTTGTTTCAATTCGTGCTGATGTCAGGAGGACTGTAAGGATGGAAAGGCTGGTGTTTGCCATGAGCAGGGAAACACACCTGGTTTTCATTTTCTCTTTCTCTTTGAGTGCCAGATAAACAGGCGAGAGTGTGCCCTCAACTTGTAACTCCCCTGCCCTCTGCTGCTGAGAGGGAGATATGTCCCAGCTTCTAGAAGGACATCAGGACAAAGATATGTAATGAAAATACGTCCAGGCTGGCTGTCCTTGTGGGCATCAGCTGCTGGCATCTGCATTGCTGCTGCCATGAGCATGGCACAGCAGGTAAAAGTTTGCTTTTCCTTGTGTGACACAGGAGCTCTTGACTTGAAAGCTAGAGGGATGCAATCGAAAGAGCTGCAACCTCTGCCAGACATGGCAAAGGTGAGTGGGATGTTGTTTCAATTCGTGCTGATGTAAGGATAGACTGTAAGAATGGAATGGCTGGTGTTTGCCATGGGCAGGGAAACACAGCTGATTTTCATTTTCTCTTTCTCTTTGAGTGCCAGATAAACAGGGGAGAGTGTTCCCTCACCTTGGACCCATCCTTCCCTCTGCTGCTCAGAGGGAGAAATGTCCAAGCTTCTAGAAGGACATCAGGACAAAGATATGTAATGAAAATAAGTCCAGGCTGGCTGTCCTTGTGAGCATCAGCTGCTGGCATCTGGACTTCTGCTGCCATGAGCATGGCACAGCAGGTAAAAGATTGCTTTTCCTTAGGTGACACAGGCTCTGTTGACTTGAAAGCAAAAGGGATGCAATAGAAAGTGCTGCAACCTGTGGCAGACAAGGCAAAGGTGAGTGGGATGTTGTTTCAATTAGTGCTGATGTCAGGAAGACTGTAAGGATGGAAAGGCTGGTGTTTGGCATGGGCAGGGAAACACATCTGGTTTTCATCTTCTCTTTGTGTGCCTGAAAAAGAGCAGAGTGTGCCTGTAACTTGGACCCCTCCTGCACTCTTCTGCTGAGATGGAGAAATGTTCCGGCTTGTAGAAGGACATCAGGACAAAGATATGTAATGAAAATAAGTCCAGGCTGGCTGTCCTTCTGGGCATCAGCTGCTGGCATCTGCATTGCTGCTGCCATGAGCATGGCACAGCAGGTAAAAGATTGCTTTTCCTTGTGTGACACAGGAGCTCTTGACTTGAAAGCTAGAGGGATGCAATGGAAAGGGCTGCAACCTCTGCCAGACATGGCAAAGGTGAGTGGGATGTTGTTTCAATTATTGCTGAAGTCAGGAAGACTGTAAGGATGGAAAGTCTGGTGTTTGCCATAGGCAGGGAAACAATGCTGGTTTTCATCTTCTCTTTCTCTTTTAGTGCCAGAAAAATCGAGGAGAGTGTGCGTGCTTTCTACCCCTCTTGCCCTCTTCTGCTGAGATGGAGAAATCTCCCAGGTTCTACAAGGACATCAGGACAAAGATATGTAGTGAAAATAAGTCCAGGCTGGCTGTCCTTGTGGGCATCAGCTGCTGGCGTGAAGCATTGGTGTTGCCATGAGCATGTCACAGCAGGTAAGGGATTGCTTTTCCTTGTGGGACAGCTGTTAAGCCATTCTGATTCACCCTTTGCATCCACAGCATACAGTTTTTTCCCACACTGCTGTTTCTATCCAGCAATGTGCATATGTGCAGTGCTACAGATGTTGGTGGCCCTGCCTGTGGCAGGGGGTTGGAGATTCCTGATCCTTGAGGTCCCTTCCAACCCGGGCCATTCTGTGTGTGTGTGTGTGACTGGCTAAACACCAATTGTTGCTAGCTCAGCAGGTATACTGCTAATTATTGAACGCCTGACAGCTGCTTATCAACACTTGGCCACTATTTCTGGACACCTGCTCATCCCTGAAGAGAGAGAAGTTTGGAAGGAGGACAGAGGGGAGTCTCTTGATGCCTGCCTGTTGCATCCCAACCTGCCCACAGAGTGAGTCAGTTCGGCCTTGTGTGGAGGCCCTGGCTTCTTTGGAGTCTGTTTTTCTTTTGCTGAGCTTCTCCTATCCAAACAGAATGGCCTTACAACATGCTTTCTGGTCCTTAATACTAAACCCATGCAATTTGTAACTATTACAGTTCTGTAAGTGAGAATTGATCACATGATTGAACAACTGTATTTCTAAAATATGTTATGAAATAACTTCTTTTTACTAATACTAATACTAATAAAGTCTTTCTACTTTTTCAAACTGTTTCTAAGGGCAAATTACAAAACACATTGTGCTGTACTGCTTCAGAGCAATCCCACATTTGATAGCCAGTGCAGAAACAACATTCCATCCTACAGCATTAGCTAGTTCAGAGGTACCAGACGTGTATCTGGATGTGGCTGTTGTGCATAACTGGGGCTGAGGGATCAGAAATGACAGCTCCACTCTTGGAGACCACAGAACTAAAATGGAAAGATAAAATAGTTGCAGGGCAATTGTTCTCTGTGCCTGAAGCAGGGACCGATTTATGGGGGAGAGATTTAACAGTTAAATGAGGATTACAGCTGCAAGTCTGTGAAACAGATATCAGGGGTCAATGAATGTGTTAACAGCTGTGATGAAGAAGAAATGAATCCAAAGGTGTGGGCAGGGGAAGGAAATCGGGGTGGACTCACAATTTTCCCTTACAAAGAACTGCCCAAGGAGGGAGTGGAGCTGTGAAACAGCAACAATATCCCATAGCCTTAGAAGGGAGAGTGGGTCTAAAAGCTGTAACACAGACAGTGCTTAAGGATGGTCTTCTGGAACCTTGTCTGTGGCCTTATAACACCCCAATCCTGTCGGCACGGAAGGCAGACGGCACGTATCGGCTGGTGCAAGATGTAAGGAAATGACTGAACCCGTTCTCAAAAGACAGCCTGTGGTTCCTAACCCCTATACCCTAATGAGTCAGATCCCACACGGACAGCAGTGGTTTGGTGTGAGAGACCTCACAGATGCTTTCCGGACAGCCTCTGGACTCAGAGAGAAATGGCTGCGTTTGTATGAGGACACATTGTAATCCTATCGTGATTCGTGATGATACTGTAGATACTGGAACTCCTGCTAGTCCTTTGCAATATGTGAAGCAAGCAACTGGTGCTGCTGTCATGCAGAAAGCTCCCTTCCAACCACTCAGCAAGCATTTGGATGAGACAGCTTCCTGCTGGGGAGCCCCACAACATCACTGCTGCCTCCTCCAGAACCATACCTGCAGATGCTTCAGAGCTCTTCAGCATGGACTTCCTTCCTCCCATCAGCAGCTGCTCCTGCACTGACCTTCATTCACACTGGGATACCATCTGCTTCCAGCAGGAGCTGACCTGCGAGACAGAGAAAGGAAACGTGGGATGAGCACCAATGCAGAAGCACAAGGCTGTGTCACCACCACGTCTTGCAGCCTTGGGAAGTCAGGTGCAACTGCAACCTTGGTCAGAATTCTTTTGCTTTGGGGAACAGATGGACTCGGAATGGAAGGACACGAGAAAAATGACATCTGTTTGAGCTCAGCAGACTTGAGAGGTGGGCCTGGGTGAACCTCATGAGGTTCAGCACAGCCAAGTGCAAGGTTTGGCATTTGGGCCGGAGGAATCCCAGGCATTCTTTTGTCATCGTGGTGGTTTCCAATAGACCCCAGCTCCTGCTCTGAATAGGCTTTCTTGGATTCCCGCATGACAGGCACAAAATGCAGCCACAGCCCCTGCCACCAAGGTCAGCTCTTCAGCACACATTACCTGAGGAGCACTTGGCAACTCCTGCAACCTGAGCAGTGCCAGGAAGACTGTTTCACTTCTGCTTCTCCTGGCTCAGAAATTCATTTTCCTACCTAGAAAATGGGAAAAGAAAAGAAAGAAAAAAAATCCTGACATAAAGCAGACACAATTGATACTATGGAATTCTGGAAGGCAAGGGATTTGCCCTCTATGATGAGAAGTTGACTGCAAAGAACTAAGAAGAGCCATGAGCAGGTTGTGAACTTGTGGGTAAAATTAGGAACTGCAGCAGTGCAGGGCTTCTGGAGGTGAGGGTCTGCTACAGCCGCCTGGAAAGAGAGCCTGTTGGTGGGAGCTGCTTACTGCAGCCAGCAGAAGCATCGCACTCACTGACTCTCATCCTGATGGGGGATTCCAGTCAGTCTGGGAAATCAGCATGGCTGGCTGCAAGCAATCTGACAGACTCCTGGAGTGCAGTGAGAATCACTCTGTGGTGCAGGCATTGGGCACAGCAAGCAGAAGGGAAGCATTGCTGGACATGGTGCACACCAGGGGTTACGACAGGAGGCAGTCAGGGCTGCAGTGACCATGCCCTCCTTGAGTTTGTGATCTCAAGGAATGCGGGCCTGGCAGGAAGCAAAGGCAGGAGCCTGAACTTCAGGAGAGCCAGCTGCAGGCTGTTCCAGGAATTCTTGGACGAGATCCTCTGGACAACTGTTTGTAGGGGCAAAGGGATGGAAAAGAGCTGGTCACTTTCTCAGAAAAAAACTTGCTCAGGTTGCACGCTGAGCTGCAGGAGAGGAAAAGGAGGAGGTGCCAGCACGGCTCTGCACGATGCTCTGCCACACTGGGCAGCTTGATCATGGCTCAGCAGTGGGATCAGACGAGGAGAAGGGGAGAAGGAAATCAAGGATGGGAGGGAGCCATCAGACACAGTCAATAAGTGTCTGTGAAGTCTTGCAGACCCAGAGATTCCCAGGTTGTTTCTGCTTTCGTAGCATTTGTGTGCTGCAGGGTGAGCAAATTCTTCTGCTGCTTGATTCTTCTGCAGGAGCCGCCTAAAAGGGAAATGGCCACTGAGCTGCAGACCAAGCAGTACTGCCTGACGTTGGCCAGGGGGAGCTTCTCCTGCCGCAGTGTGCTGATGACAGGTCTGGAGATGATCTGCAGGGCCAGTTCGTAGATGGGAGCCAGGAAAGGACATGATGGGAGGAGAGAGGTGTTAAAGAACAGCCAAGGCATGGAAATGCATCAGAAAGCCCTGAAAAGCATCACAAAGCCACAGCCAGGAAGCTTGGGAGTATCATGAGCAGCATCCAGGATGCGAGAGATTATTTGCTACCATGCCAAATGGTTGCAGAGCTCCCCCTGCAGACATCCCAAAGCCAGACAAAACAGGAACAAACCCGGAGCTGTGCTGCACGCACCCCACGGCCACAGCATTGCAAGCTGGGGTGCCTTGCTGTGTGCTGCATTCATCCCAGTCCGTGTGAATGAAGACTCTGGAGGCAGTCAAGGCGTTGATTGAGCACGAGTGTGCTTTTATTATTAAATAAAGGACAGGAGGGTGTGAGAGGTCCACGGTGAAGATGGGACTCATCCTGTCTTGTCATGGAGAGAGTGGCTCAGAGCTCTCAGTGCTGCTGTCCTGTGCCTGAGACTGGAGGCCTGATTGAAAGTCCCCCTGCAAGAGGCTCTGCTCCTCCTCACTGATGCTGACCTGCTCCTGCATGGAGGTGCTGCTGTCGGGGCACTCACACTGTGCTTGGGATGGGCTGCACTGCATGGACTCCTGGTTACAATCCAGGCTGGCGACTGTGGTGTCTTGCAGGCCCAGGTCAGCAACTTCAGCAGAGCCAGGTGTAATGAGGGCATGGACTTCGATGAGCTCCTTCTCTCCATCACTGTTTTCATGTGGAAGGCTGCTGTTGGAACTGCAGCAATTTGTGCTTCCTAAGAGCTCTCCACTGATGGAAGCACACAGAGCTTCCTCGCTACTTGCCCTGGATCTTGTGGGTTGGCAAGGGCTCGATTCACCTAGAAAGGATACACAGGGGTTAGTGTCAAACTTTCACAAGCTGAATTATGACAGTGGTTGATCAGAGGTGTACTGAAGACATTAGGCAGGGGCTGGAATGGCAGAAGGAGATACAAGTGCAGAGCAAGCTTGAATTGTATGTTCCTGAAAAGCAGGGATTTGGAAGCTGCATTTGCACCCTTACCTGCCAGGACTACCACTGCTGTTTCTGAGGGCTGCCTGGCATTGCGCTGCAGTTGGCGTTTGCTGCCAGAGGATGGCTTCCTGAGGCTGAAGCAGCAACACCAACTGCTAGCTGGTGATTCCTCATTCTTGCTGGGTGGATTTTGCCTGGAGAGAGAAAACAGCCAATGCTGTTAGTCGTGCGTGGTGCAGGGTGAGGGAAGAGCAGCACTGAGCTCTTGGCAGCAGTTGCTTGTTCCTAGCACTGCCTGGTTTCTGCAGAAAAAAACAGAAAAACCCACCCAAACAATGATGCTAGGTGCTGGAAAAGAAAGTCCTCTTTACCTTTCAGATGGAAAGTCGATGACGGTGTGGAATTTGCCCTGCCCAGCTGCAGGGCTTTCTTCCACCTCAATGTCCTGGCTGCTCTCTGTCACAACAGGAGAGCTGCTGTGGCCTCGCCTCTGTGCCTGTGCCTCCTCCAGGCTGAGCAGCTTTGTGGCAGCAGAAGAGACTCCCACAGACTTGGGCCCTGGGAGAGAATTGTGCCCTGTCAGGGAAAACCACAGGTAAGAGCGAGGATCAGAAAGCAGCAGCACAGCCACCACAGTTCTGGGGGAGGTGCTGTATTTTTCTCAGGCTTGCTTATCCGAGCCACTGGAAGAAGAGGAGCTCAAAATAACCATGTGGGCAGAAGTCTGTTTATGGCAAAGGACATGGTCATCATTAAGAGATCTCACCCCTAGATAAAAGGGGCAGGGAACTGAGAAAGCTTCGCTGCCACACTTGCATCAAGCTTTTCCTGCGTGCAAACCATAATAATGACGGTTTCCTCCTTGTGAAGTTTGGGCTTGGACATTCTCAGCATCCAGCAACAGGATGCCACACCCTAATGAAAGCCCAGAGGTCTGCTTTCCCCTTGATGGTAAAAGAGTATCTCAAAGGTCCTGGAGAAGGCCTGCATTTGGTCAAGGTGTCGGGTCAAGATCAAGCTAATGGAGGAAGACACTCACCTGCTGCATCTGCGATGTCTGCTCCGGATTTGGAGCCGAAGAGGACGTCTGTGTGGTTGATGATGAATTCCACCACATCCGACTGCGTCTGCAGCTCCATGCAGGCAGCTCTTCCGCTGGCGCAGGCAGACTCGTTCTGCTGTGATCTGTAGAAAAGGCAGATTTTAGAAGTCATTTCTCCAAGACCGTTTCCCCGAGTCTGAATTGTTGCAGCCAAAAGCTGTCAGCTGAGGCTCTGGAGACTTCCGCAGTGGGCAATCAGTGATGCCACTGCAGAAATTCCCCTGGATGATCAAGGACACGTCAGTCCCATCTCAACAAGACTGCAGAAATTGTCACCTAGACATTGTGCCCGTGGGGTTGGAGAACAGCCCAGGCTCCTGCGCTTCTGTCAGCCACAGATTTTACAGGAGAAGAGCACATTTGATGGAGAAAAAGGGAGGACTGTTTTTCTTAACTGGAGAACAGAGGAAGTGTTGAAACAGAACCAGAAGTTTACCTTAAGAGGTTTGGAGCCCACACAATGGCTAGGTTCTTGGAATGCATGTTTGTTATCGTGGAGCTCCCAGCCAGACACGCCAAGTGTCTCATCAGGAACTCCAGAGTCCTGGAAAACAAGAGAGGCAAACGTTCAGCACCAACGAGCATGCCGTGCTGCAATTCAGAAAGCAAACCTCCATTCATGCTACTTCTTGTGATTGCTACTGTCACCGAAGATGAAGTAGATCCAACTTGACTGAGTGCCACGCTGCAGCACCAAGCCCCAGCACAGCACAGCCGCAGCCATCAGCTGCACCAAGCGTGCCCCCGTGCCCAGGAACTGACCCCATAAAGTAAGCCCATGGAGCCTTCAACCCTTCAGCATACACAGGCATCGTGTTGCCGGCGTGAGACAAAGCCTGGAACCGCATCGTTGCCCTCTGCAATGCAGCAGGGCTGAGCTCAGCAGGCTGAGGGCAGCACTGACCTGTAGTGAGGAGCGGGCAGCTGCTGGATGACGTCCTGCATTCTGAGCAGCCGCTCCTCCTCTGTAGCGGCACCAACAGCATCCTGGAGTAGTGCAGAAAGGGAGCGAGACACCAATCAGGCTAGTACACCACTGCGAGTAAACCTCGTGGGGCTGACAGCAAAAGGGCCTCCGAGCTGGGGCACTGCTGCAGCCATCTGCCAAGAGGCCCAGGAAGAGGGAAATGAAAGACGTGGCCTTGTGCTTACCGAGAACTTGCCGTACAGCTGGTGGGTGAGCAGAGGGTTCGGGAGCTCCCTGAAGTACATCTTGCAGAGGGAGCTCACGCTGTGAATGTCACGGACGGTGAGCTCAGGAATCTGCTCCGACTCAAATTCCTGCCTGGAGAGAGGGACGCAAACCCGGTTGAGCGAGAGGAAGGCAAGCCCAAAGCCACACCAGATGCACTCAGGCTGTGTCAGTCGCAGCACTCTTACCGCAGTCTCTGGATGTTGGACGCGACGCCGGACAGGCGGTATATCCCCTGCACCACGCCGTGCTGCTCAATGAACTCAGCGCAGCTCTGGAGGACCTGGGGGACTGAAGAACACGTGCCAGCCGTCAGTGGAGCTCCTGATTCAAGTCCTGCTGCAGGCTGTGCTTCACATCCCATCCACCAAGCCCAGCCAGGCTTGGCTGAAGCAAATACAGATGTGCTTGTCTCTTAGGAGCATCCGCCTCACTTTATCCTTCAGCCATCAACTCCCTTTACACGTGTCTCCACTGCTATCAGCCTGCCCCCTGCTAGATATGAGCTCCCTTTCATCTTCTTTAGATGCCCAGCAGAGGAAGATCTCAGGAATGGGCAGCTCCTTACCATCACGACCGGAGTGGAGAAGATGCTCTCCCAGGTCACCGCCAAACACCCTTTCCTTCTCCACCTCCCGCTCGGTCGGTTTCTTTGGGCGGGCCTTCACCAAGGAACGAAGGAAGGTGAGGATCTTGCTGCGTTTCTTGGGCACTGCACAACAAAAGGAAGAAACCAGGTCATTTCAGGTCTGGCTCCGTTGGACGAGGCCGAGCACAGCACATTCTACAGAGCACGTCAGAACGGGAAGAACATTACCAACCAGTACATACAAAAAGGGATTTTCCCCATCTCTGGAGGAGCACAAGGCCAGGTTGGATGGGGCCCTGGGCAGCCTGATCTAGTCTCACATTAAATGTGGGGGCTGGGAGACCATCCTGAGGCGGGAGGGTTGGAGCATGATGATCCCTGAGGTCCCTTCCATCCCAAGCCATTCTATGAAGATTCTATACATTCCCCAAGTCCAATAATAAACACAGGAGGATTGGGCCAAATCTCTGACCCATGGTGTGCATAAAGAATCATCAACCCAGAGGACAGTGTGGCATGGATAAAGGAGGTATTAAACATGGAACCACCCCAAAAAAGACTTCATTTTGCTTCCCCACACCATCAAATGTAACATCCCTACCTGGCTTTGGCACAGAATTGATGAGTGCCTCAGGAATGTTCTTATTAATGAGTTCCACACACTCCCCGGGGAAAAATCCAACCTGTAACAAGAAGAGAGGCCAACTATTGCATGCAGCACTTCTCAGATCTGAACTGTTAAACCTAAAGCCACGTAACATTTCCCTCGGAACGTGCTTGCCTGATGCTTTCTAAGACTATCCAGCAGAAAATGGCCATAGTTCACAGCATAAAGGTAATAATTTTTCAACATTTGCAGCCAAAGGCAAGGTCCTCTGACACCGACAGAGGGAAACTGTTTACGTCCATTAGGCATCCTATGCAGGCAGAGCAGCTCTAAGCTGAGATTCCTGCCTTTACTGAAGTTGCACTCTCCAGTCTGAAGCTTGTGCCTACCTGGAAGCCGAGCTTGCCTCTCCACCAGGGGGTCAGCTCCTTTGGTGGCATGTCGATGACACAGATGATGTCTCCCACCTGCAAGAGAGTGCAACGTCAATCCCAGCTTCAGCACGGCTGGGAGGAAAGCACAGCTCAAATGACTGCATTCTTCTGCACTGCCAAACATCGCCGAGCATGAGAGCACTTGCACCAGTGCAGCTCTGAAGGCATTTGCCATTGTAAAATTGAACAACAAGGAACGCCTTGAACTGCTTACCTCAAAGGAGAGTTCATCTGTTGCCTGGGCAACGTATCTCTTAATAGCGTGGGCAGCAGCAACAGCTGGAACATTCACAGGTGCCACCTCATGGTCCAGCAGGGGCTTCCCCTTGTTCTCAGTCTGAAACAGAGAGCACAGGCCACAGTGAGGAGCAGAGAACAATCGAGGAGGATTTCAAGGTGAGGAGCACATCTGCAGAGAAAGCTGCAGGAAATGCACTCGGTCCTTATCATGGGCACTTCAGAAGGAACTGCAAGTCTAATAACGGCTGTTTCTCTCCCTGGTGTGCAGCAGGCACACGCCAGGCAATGCAAGGTTGCATCTCTCCCCGCCCAGACTAATCAGCAATGGCACTAACGCAGACAGGTGGCCTTGTCCATTTTGCCCCCTCCTTTCCTGCGCTCTTTGTGCAGGAAGGCTGACTGTTTCAGATGCTAGGAGACCGTGAAGAGGGAAACCAAAGCTACGGCTGCAGTTACAAGGTGCAAACAGTGCCATTGCAAGCACCAAGCAGCTCTCTTGAGCAGTCCAACCAACAGCGAGGCCAAACAGAGCAGAGAATGATTGTTGTTTCTGCAGCCATTTCAAGGGAAAAGTCAGTAGAGGACAAACACAACAGCCGAGATGGCTCTGGTACTTTTATAAACTTGCCACGCTTGCACTACTGTCTTGCCACAGAGGAGCTCTCTTGGAAAGCAGGAGAGCACATCTGCGGCTCACTCTGCTGGCTGCAGTCAGGGAACAAAGACCAATCAGAGCTTCATACTCTACCTCTGTCCATGCCAGGTCAGGCCCACAGCTGATCTCGCTGCACGCCACAGCCATCAGCGTAGGTGTGACAAGCTGGAACTGAAAAGAAACACACTTTTATCTTCTCTGTTCACATCTCTGCTGTGCTCCCTACAGCTGTCGGGCACACTCACACAGCCCAAGCACGCCTGCTGGTGTCCCTGGTGATGCTGTGCAGCTCTGCACAAGCTGGGGCTGGGACTCTTTGCCTAAGGGATTGGTTTCCTTAAGACCAGCTGGTCACAGGACCACAGACAGCATCCTTCTGAGGGCTGAGCTGCAGAGCATGTGGAGAAAACCCACACGTGACCAGCGTCCCATCAAAGCTGGATGAGGCTGTGTTACTAAACACGGGGCGTCACGGGCTGCTAAAGCATGTGGGGGGACAAACCATGGCAGGTACCTGGCAAGAGATCAGAACGAGGGAGAGAAATCTCACGAATCCGCAGCCGTTCCTTGTCACTTTGCTCTGATCTTCCACGAGCAAAAGCTGCAGCAGGGAAGCAGGCAGAGGGTGGAGAGAGGAGAGAGAAAGAGCAGGTCAGTTTGCTTCCACGGTTTAGCAAAGAATACGAGGGAAAATCCAAAATCTGCCCTCCCTCAACTTAAAAACTTAAGTTTTCAACTTAAAACCATTTCCCCTTGTTCTGCTGTTATCTACCCTTTCAAAGAGTTGATTCCCCTCCTCTTTTTAGGCTCCCTTTAGGTACTGAAGGCTGCCATGAGGTCACCCCACAGCCTTCATTTCTCCAGGCTGAACAAGCCCAGCTCCCTCAGCCTGTCTTTTCAGGGGAGGTGCTCCAGTCCCCTGATCATCTTTGTGGCTCGCCTCTGGACCCTCTCCAACAGCTCCCTGTCTTTCTGGACACTGTACTGCAGCTGGGGCCTCACAAGAGCAGAGCAGGGGGGGACGATCACCTCCCTGTCCCTCATGGCCACCCCTCTGCTGATGGAGATAATGTGATCCTATGAGCTCTGCCAGCCAGCAGTTCTCAGCACTCACTGTCCCCCCGTCTCTCCCACACTGTCTCAGCTTACCTACAAGGTGCTGCACAGGACGGTGTGAAGACAAAGGGACGCAGTCGGTGCACAAGTGCAACAAGCGAGCTGCTCAGTCAGAGCTCCAGCGCTCCAATGAAGGGACGCAGCACGCACTGCTCCTCCCCTCATTCTAGCCCTTATGACATCACTGAGGGCCACCAGGCTGCTCCACCACGACGGACAGGGTGGGGAGGCAAGACCAGTCACAAGGGCAGAAGATTCCAACAGCCCAGCCCAACGTTCTGGAATCAGGGGCTGCTTGGAATTCTACCCCAGCCAAATCCTGGAGAAGCTGGCACGGGGTCGTCATGACCAAAGCGCAGGACCTGGCGCTTGCTCTTGTTGAGCCTCGCACAACTGGCCTCAGTGCATCCCTCTGGAGGGCCTTCCTGCCCTCAGCCAGATGGACGCTTCCTCCCAGCAGCGTACCTTGCAGTGCTGGGCCCATGTCAAATCCACACTAGAGTGGCTTTTGTTACATTCAAGGGCATGTTGCAGCACCCATCTATTTCACCTGGAAGGAAATAAAGCAGGAGATGGGAGAAACACAGAACTACTGCCAGACTGCTTTATCCCTTTCTCAGCCCAACTTCCCTTGCCTCATCCCCTACCCCAACTCCTGGATGATGCCCACGGGCTGACAGTTGGATCTCAAGTCCATAGGACTCCTTTCACAGGGCTCCATCAAAAAGGCTGTCACACTTGTTCCGTACACTCACACTGACCCAGCAGTGGTATCACAGTCACTTAACACACACACAACAACCAAACCCCGAGCATGCACATCCCTTCCTGCGTGACTGCAGCCCACAGCTCCCCTTCACACCTCCGTGGATCTCTGGTGTTTTACACTGATGCAGCCTCGCTGCAGCTCCGTGGCTGTCACACAAGGCCTGCAGGACCTCTTTCTCTGCAAACCCCGTCTGCAGGCATTGGTTCACGAGGTTCACCTCCTGCCCTCCTGAGCAAAAACAAGCACTAAGAACAAGAGCAAAGCACACTGGACTCGACCTGGCTGGATCCCCAACCCTCAGTCCTGTCAGACGGACCCTGGTGTGGAGACTCATCCCCAAAGCCTGGCTGGACATCAGCACAGGCATCCTTCTTCAAACACCCCATCCAAGCAGCAAGGGATCAAAGCGTTGGCACAGCTGAAACAGAAATGCTGTGTGAGTTTCCTGTTAGCACTGAGCAGGAACAAATCTACCGCTGAGCAGCAGGATGTGAGACAAGCAGCAGAAGACACC
The DNA here is from genome assembly GCF_987193195.1 of Phasianus colchicus. Taxonomy (NCBI): domain Eukaryota; kingdom Metazoa; phylum Chordata; class Aves; order Galliformes; family Phasianidae; genus Phasianus; species Phasianus colchicus. Next base: position 2,474,688 of record NC_143476.1, read on the forward strand.
CAACCTGCAGAACCAGCTCGTTTGGGGTCGGTCCAGATGTTTGTCTGCTCCCTTCCCTGGCCCAGGCCAAGCTTGTGAGCTGCTCCTCCTTTGTGCAGGGGGAAATGGGGCAGATGCCATGTGGTGGCTATGCACAGCATGCCTTGCACTTGCTTTTCCTCTCTCCATCTGCCATCTGCCATTAGGAAACAGCATCTCCAGCCTCCAGAGATCACTGAGTCCAACCCCTGCACAACAGTGAAAAAAAAGATATGATAAGGGGTACTTAAAGCACAGCATCTGTAATCAGATCTCCTGCAGTGTGAATACTTCCATGAGTATTCCTGCAGAGTGCAGAACCCACAGCCTCCCTGGGCAGCCTGTTCCATGCTCACCATGAAAAAGTTCATTCTCTTACAAAGAAGGCAAATAGGACACTTGTTGGGAGGGAGGTCACAGAAATCTCCAACCAACATCCATTGCCCTCCAAACATTTTAGATCTTTAGACGTATAAGAACGATGTAAGAGTTCTTTCTTATTGGTATCTGATACCCCGAGTTTAGGATATTTTCCTAAGAATAGTGACAAAAAAAGATATGATAAGGGGTACTTAAAGCACAGCATCTGTAATCAGATCAGACTCCTGCACTGTGAAGACTTCCATGAGTATTCCTGCAGAGTGCATCACTTAGTCTCTCTTTAGCCTTGTGTTCATGGTTTTCCTGTAAGAGCTTGTCTAAACACTGCCTATAATCGTGGTTATGCTAGAAGCATTTGGATTTCTTGATCCTTAGTGTGATTTCAATAACAAATGCAGATGTTTTTTTTTAGGGACAGCTTTCAATTTCTCAACTGAAATTTCAATATTGCATTAGGTGTTGACAACCACGGGGCTGCAGTACAGAGAATTACAGGAAGATTAATTTCTCCATCTCCATGCTCCTAGACATCTATGGTTACAGTGATGTAGTTATATACAAAGTTGCAAGATACCAAAGCTAGAATAACCTCTTGGTGCAGCAGGATGTCTGGAGCCCAAGTGCAGAGTCTCAGTGTTGCAAAGCCTTGAAGAGGTGCACCGTATGTGCTGGGGCTGATGACACAGACACTGGAGCAAGGCCAGTGTGATGTTAGAAACTTGACCAGCAGCTGATCTGCTGTCAGCCATTTCTGGACACAAACGGGATCTGGTCGACTTAGGACATGACCTTTGGGCTGGAGAGCAACTCCCCGAGGAATCACACAGCCACTGCAGACCGTTGGCAAGAACCCCATACCAAAACAGCTCATCTGCAATCAGTTTTTAATCTGTGCAGCAGTGATTGGAACAGGCGCACGCTCTCTGCAATTGCAGGAATGTTCACAAGTGGAATGTACATCACCTGTGTGCTCCAGCTCTTCTGTGTGCATGCTAGGAGCAGTGATCCCCCTGCACCCAGGGCTGCAATAAAGTCCTGTGGGCTTTCTGACCTGCCAACCAGCAGCCCAGGCTGCCCAGAGCCACATCCAGCCTGGCCTTGGATGCCTGCAGGGATGGGGCATCCACAGCCTCCCTGGGCAACCTGTTCCAGTGCCTCACCACCCTCTGGCTGAAAAACTTCCTCCTCACATCCAACCTAAACCTCAACACCCCCCCGTCTCAGTTTAAAGCCGTTCCCCACGTGTCCCATCACTATCCACCCTCCAAAGCAAAACACCTCGGCTGTTCAACACTGAAAGATCAAAATAAACCACAGCTCTTACTTCCACTGTATGCATTTAATTCCAGACTTAAGGTCACAGGTTAATTACTCATGTGATCCTTCCTGACAGAAGAACTACTCGTAGTGATGTGTAGGAGTAAGGAACAGTTTGAAAAGGTCATGGACATATTAGAACTTGCAGCATTTATCTTAATAGATGCCTACATTGCAAAGCATTTTGTAAAACACACGTTACAAGTACTGTGCATTGGATTACACTATATCAAACTCTAAGTAACAATACAGGTTGCTTTTAAATCTACACTTACATGTTTTCTTCTAACTCCTTGATAAAATTCCTTACTACCTTCAGTTTTACAGCCAAAGCAGTGTTTGAGCTGGTAATGTACTCTTGAACAGCACTGCTGCCTTTAACATTTGTATGTTTAGATCTGAAAAGAGAACTTGATCATTATTTCACGATGAGAGAACCTTGATCTGACACAACAGAATTACAAAAACCTGACAATACTGTAAAATGCCAGTGTAAGAATGTGGCTTTGATTTTTTATTTATTTATTTATTTATTTTTAAAATGGTGAGTGTACCATTAATTCAAGACAAGAATTTTGTTTGTAAGTCGATCTCTATAACTGTTCTTGGCATCATTCTGGAGGATGAACTAGATACATGGAATTTGGCACTGGCTCCCCAGGGCAGTGGTTTGGCACTGAGCTGACAAAGGCCAAAGAGCATTTGCACAATGCTCTCAGACACAGGGCTTGACCCAGAGGAGGTCCGGTGTGGAACCAGGAGGTGGAATACATGATCCTCGAGGTCCCTTCCAAATACAGATATTCCATCATCCTCTAATACTTATATTCCCAAGTCCTGTACACAGTGCTCAGGTGCTTAACTGAGAGGTTCCATGAAACAGTGAGGTATCTATGTCCCTTTACCACTCAGTTATTCAATTTGCCACATGGATCTTTCATCCAGTCACATTAGAAAACACTCAAAGTATTTCCTTCAGTCTTCCATTCTGATAGAGCTTTCTGGAGCAAATAAAGAGTTGCAACTCAGAATGTCCACACCTCTCTTCCTGCACCCTGCATACTTTTTTCATTGTACTGTGATTACGTACCATTCTATTGTCACCCTCATTCTGTCATTATCTAGGCAGTTTACTGACATTAAATTTTCCAGCAACAGATGCCCACAAGTACAGCCAGCCTGGACTTATTTTCATTACATATCTTTGTCCTGATGTCCTTCTACAAGCTGGAACATTTCTCCATCTCAGCAGCAGAGGGCAGGAGGGGTCCAAGGTGAGGGCACGCTCTCCTCTGTTTTTCTGGCACTCAAAGACAAAGGGAACAAGAAAACCAGATGTGTTTCCCTGCCCATGGCAAACACCAGCCTTTCCATCCTTACAGTCCTTCCTGCCATCAGCAAAGATATTTTGCTTTCTTGTGCCACTTCATCCCTTTAGCATCTGGCATTCTAACAAAAAAGTACTTACAAGGAATTTTAATATTTTCATATTAAATGTCAGAATTAGAACCATTATGTTTACCAAATATTTAAAACGTTCAACCCAGTGAGAAGTGAATTGATGTTGTATTTAGCATTCAGATAAGAACTTGTAAAGGAAGTAAAAAGTGCTGCTTTCATAAACTATAGTCTCATTGTCAAGCCTTGCGCTGTCTCAGCAGATTATTACAGAATGTTCATTCAAGCAGGAATTAAGAGATGCGTCTGAATTGATAAGAACAACGAATAATTAAGAAAGCTTGACTGCAGTCTGCTTGAGGATTCCAGTCTGAAGTGTGTTCCACCTGATGACAACTGGGAATGTCTTTCTCTCACCATTAGAACCATTGCACCTCTGACTAAACACATAGCTAATCACCACTGAAAACTAACTACATGTTGATTAACATTCAGAGAGATTGTGCAGGTGTCCTTTTAGGAACTGGCCTACAGTATGCTAAGAGGGATGGATGTGGGGACATTAGGATAACGTGCCCTCTGCCTTTTAAGACAGCCCCAGCAGAGCAGGTCAGCAGGCTGAAGAGCTGAGTGGGTCACCAGGGCTCAGAGACTTCACTCGGCCATCTGAAAGTTGAGGGACTTCAGCCCAAGCTGCCCTTTTCCATGCAGGCAAGGAGGCCAAGAGAAGGTGGATCGGCACGGTTCTGGTGCAGACAGGGGCTGCAGTGTGAGCAGGCCTACACAGACAAGGCTGTGCCCACACAGAGTGACAGCAGCTTTCGCTGTGAGCAGATTCCCAGGGGGCCTGAGCCATGGCAGTTCTTGATGGCAGCATGTTCCAATCAGCCCTGGAAGTCTTCTCTGGACGTCTGTCGCATTCTGGAATCCACACTGAGGACGCAGTCGCTGTGTCAGAGCAGCTGGCAGAGTCACGGGGAACCGTGACGTAGTTGGCCCAGGGAGCAACAACAAGGCCTGCACTGCTCAGCCAGCCCAGGCCAAAGGGGAGCACGAGAGAGAGCAGAGGAGAGAGGGGGGGAAAGAGGGCCAGGAAGGAAAGGCCTGTGCCTGAATGGACGTGTAGCAGCAGCTGCTGACAGCAAACTCGGTGATGGCAGGGGCACAGCAGAGCAGTGCAATGCTGGCAGCTTCCTGTGTCTTTCACACAGGCACTGCAGACATGGCCAGCACTGGGAGATCAGCAGAACTGCTGCACACCTCTGCCAGCCCAGGCCAGAGGAGTGCAGAACAGTGAGCTGCTGCTGAGGGGAGAGAGGATGGCCTGAGAGCTGACCTGAGAGGCAGGGCTGGCTGTGTTACAGCAGCCTCTGTGTCCTCCTCCTGTGTCTGTGAGGGCCAGAGGGCCAGAAGAGAACATGCCCAGACAACGAAGCCCTGCTGTCCTCTGCTGCTCAGCTGGAGAGATGTTCCGCCTTCCTGAAGGACGCTGATCCAAAGGGAAGGAATCAAAGGAAGTCCAGGCTGGCTGTCCTTGTGGGCATCAGCTGCTGGCAGCTGCCTCTGTGCTGCCATGGGCAGGGCACAGCACACACAGTGTTTGCAGTTCCCTGTGTGACACTGGCCCTGGTGACCTGACAGCCATAGGGAGACAAGAGAAAGAGCTGCCTCCCTCTGCCAGATGAGGCAAAGGTGAGAATCCCAGAATCACAGCATGGCCCGGGTTGGAAAGGAGCTCAAGGTTCATGAATCTCCAACCCTTGGCTCTCCAAGGGTGCACAGGGGGCTTTGTTCTCCCTGTGGTGCAGCTTCAGTGCCAACTCACAGCTGAGCTGGTTGGCACACTGTGACAGCCTGCCGCTCTGAAGCTCTTGGGGCAGTGCTCAGTTCTTTCTGAAGTACTCTGGAAAATGCTGCTTCTCCTTCAAGTCAATGTCTGTTTCCAGACAGACGTCTTTTTCTCCTTTGTACACATAAACAGTATCTTGGTAACTCCCTGGCACAGTGCTCAGAAGTGATACTTCTGGAAGCACGTCAGAGAAAAGTGGCCTTGTCCCAGTGGACTTTCAGAGCAGATGAGAACAAGTCTTGGTTGACGGCTTTCTTCTGCTTCTGGAACTGCACAGGCAGGTTGTGTGTTGTCATACTTTATGCCAGAGTGCCAAACTGAAGCAGTTTCTGCCACTTCTTTTTTTCATACTTGTCACTCTTTGCTATTTCTGAGACCTTAACTTAGTCATTTTTAATGCGCTCTCATCTAAACTACTGAGTCCTCCAGTGTCAGTGTTGTATGAATCAGGACTGTGGGATTTCATCAGTGAAAGGATTCTGCTCTAATGACTGTCATTCTAAAGCTGATCTTGTTTCTACCGCATCAGGCTTGCATGAAGCATCTTTGATCAACAGAGAAATCAGAAAAATTGCTTTTCCTATTGCAGTTTCCTTTTAACTAGTGATGAAAGCTGTCAGTTTATTTTTGGCACCAGAAATCCTGGGATGCAACCAGGTTAGATAAGAAGTGAAACTGAGTGCACAGTAAAGGAACACAGATGAGATAGCATCACACAGCTCTGGAAAAGATGTTCCAGCTCTGTGTCTACCTACACCTTCAGGAGATGAAAAGTACTGGCTTACTGAGGTGTCCTGGGTTGCAGGCTCTGTTAATCTCCATTTTTGGAAGAGCTGCTTGCAGTAAATACCTTGTAAGGTGAATGAGCTTGATAGAATTAGGGTGTGAAAGAGATGGATTTGCTGTTTCCCTGAAGGTGCAGGAGTATTGCTGTGCCTACAGTCAGTAAACAAGGCAGAAATCACTGTGTTCCTCAGAATGAAAAACAAAAGAATAAAAATCTTTTTGTGAGTGACAGCACGCCTGAATGAAGCACAAATCTAAACATTTAAAATAAGGGCTAGTGTCAGAGGGACTTGCAGTATTTCTCGTGAAGAAATATTTGATGCTTCTTTAGGAAAGTCATCCTAACAAAAGTGTACTGATGTCTTTGCTGAGGATTTCCTTGGTTCCAGCCTGAAGGTGTGCGCAGGCATGAGCAGGCAGTGCTGAGCTGCAGGTGAGTGCCTGTGTCCCACAGCAGGAAACCCGTGGATGTCTTCAGGGGTTTGAAATGGGCAGAGCTGTGAAACCTGTAGGCTTTCACTGAAATTGTCCTCTGCTTTATTTTGTAATCTTAGTTTCACCAATGCTTTCCAATATAATTTTCGTATGAATGCAGATACATGGGATAGGATTTAAAGTTTTTATGGTGCTGCTGTATAATTTTCTGCAGTCATCATAAGCCAATAAAAAAAATAAATGGTAATCAGGCAATCTATTAACAACCTGTGGCACGTGTCAAAACAATGAAATTCCTTGCTGGAAGACAATATTGCTATACAATAATGTGGCTATCCAAAACTGTTAATTATACTTGATGAGCTGGAGATAAACCTGAAATGCAGGACTTTGATCTTAGCCAAGAATAATAAACCTTATTATAGTTCTTAAATTGGCAGCTGCTATCAAAAGCCTGTGTCTTATTTCCCTTTTAGTAACACTGGCTAAATCAGAGAAAGTGATAAAAGAATTTCATGATTGCAGCTTAGGGATTCTTTCCCACATGACCAGAAGTAATCTATGTCCAAAAATGTCTGTAAATACTTTTTCTATATTCTTTGGCCAGATGAATTGATATTTGAGATGAATGGCAAAAACATTTTGCGTACATAGATAAGAAATGCAAATTTGCTGGATTGTTTTAGAGAAAAAAGCTCCGGTTATCTGATAGTTTCCAAGCAGAAATAAGATTTACAGAAAAATTCTCATTATTATTATTCATGCATGAATAAGTACAAAAAAGAGATGTGGGGGATGTTGTTTCAATTCCAGCTGATGGCAGGAAGGACTGTAAGGATGGAAAGGCTGGTGTTTGTCATGGGGAGGGAAACACATCTGGTTTTCATCTTCTCTTTCTCTCTGTGTGCCAGAAAAAGAGGAGAGTGTGCCCTCTCCTTGGACCCCTCCTGCCCTCTTCTGCTGAGATGGAGAAATGTTCCAGCTTGTAGAAGGACATCACGATAAAGATATGTAATGAAAAAAAGTCCAGGCTGGCTGTTCTTGTGGGCATCAGCTCCTGGCATCTGCATTGCTGCTGCCATGAGCATGGCACAGTAGGTAAAACATTGCTTTTCCTTGTGTGACATAAGCTGTTGATTTGACAGCTAAAGGGATGTAATAGAAAGAGCTGCAACCTCTGCCAGATATGGCAAAGGTGACTGGGATGTTGTTTCAATTAGTGCTGATGTCAGGGAGGACTGTAAGGATGGAAAGGCTGGTGTTTGCCATGGGCAGGGAAACACATCTGGTTTTCATTTTCTCTTTGTGTGCCAGAAAGAGGAGAGTGTGCCTGCAACTTGGACCCCTCCTGCCCTCTTCTGCTGAGGTGGAGAACTGTCCCAGCTTCTAGAAGGACATCAGGACAAAGATATGTAATGAAAATAAGTCCAGGCTGGCTGTCCTTGTGGGCATCAGCTGCTGGCATCTGCATTGCTGCTGCCAAGAGCATGGCACAGCAGGTAACAATTGCTTTTCCTTGTGTGACACAGGAGCTCTTGACTTGAAAGCAAGAGGGATGCAATAGAAAGAGCTGTCACCTCTGCCAGACATGGCAATAGTGAGTTGGATGTTGTTTCCATTGCTGCTGATTTCAGGAAGGACTGTAAGGATGGAAAGGCTGGTGTTTGCCATGGGCAGGGAAACACATCTGGTTTTCATCTTCTCTTTCTCTTTGAGTGCCAGATAAAGAGGAGAGTGTGCCCTCACCTTGGTCCCCTCCTGCCCTCTTCTGCTGAGATGGAGAAATGTTCCAGCTTCTAGAAGGACATCAGGACAGAGATTTGTAATGAAAATAAGTCCAGGCTGGCTGTCCTTGTGGGCATCAGCTGCTGGCATCTGCATTGCTGCTGCCATGAGCATGGCAAAGCAGGTAAAAGATTGCTTTTCCTTGTGTGACACAGGAGCTCTTGACTTGAAAGCTAGAGGGATGCAATAGAAAGAGCTGGAACCTCTGCCAGACATGGCAAAGGTGAGTGGGATGTTGTTTCAATTAGTGCTGCTGATGTCAGGAAGGACTGTAAGGATGGAAAGGCTGGTGTTTGCCATGGGCAGGGAAATACATCTGTTTTTCTTTTTCTCGTTCTCTTTGTGTGCCAGAAAGAGGAGAGTGTGCCTGCAACTTGGACCCCTCCTGCCCTCTTCTGCTGAGGTGGAGAACTGTCCCAGCTTCTAGAAGGACATCAGGACAAAGATATGTAATGAAAATAAGTCCAGGCTGGCTGTCCTTGTGGGCATCAGCTGCTGGCATCTGCATTGCTGCTGCCATGAGCATGGCACAGCAGGTAAAAGATTGCTTTTCCTTGTGTGACACAGGAGCTCTTGACTTGACAGCTAGAGGGATGTAATAGAAAGAGCTGCAACCTCTGCCAGACATGGCAAACGTGAGTTGGATGTTGTTTCAGTTGCTGCTGATGTCAGGAAGGACTGTAAGGATGGAAATGCTGGTGTTTGCCCTGGGCAGGGAAACACATCTGGTTTTCATCTTCTCTTTCTGTTTGTGTGCCAGAAAAAGAGGAGAGTGTGCCCTCACCTTGGTCCCCTCCTGACCTCTTCTGCTGAGATGGAGAAATGTTCCAGCTTGTAGAAGGACATCAGGACAAAGATGTGTAATGAAAATAAGTCCAGGCTGGCTGTCCTTGTGGGCATCAGCTGCTGGCATCTGCATTGCTGCTGCCATGAGCATGGCACAGCAGGTAAAAGATTGCTTTTCCTTCTGTGACACAGGAGCTCTTGACTTGACAGCTAGAGGGATGCAATAGAAAGAGCTGCAACCTCTGCCAGATATGGCAAAGGTGAGTGGGATGTTGTTTCAATTAGTGCTGATGTCAGGGAGGACTGTAAGGATGGAAAGGCTGGTGTTTGCCATGGGCAGGGAAACACATCTGGTTGTCATCTTCTCTTTGTGTGCCAGAAAGAGGAGAGTGTGCCTGCAACTTGGACCCCTCCTGCCCTCTTCTGCTGAGGTGGAGAACTGTCCCAGCTTCTAGAAGGACATCAGGACAAAGATATGTAATGAAAATAAGTCCAGGCTGGCTGTCCTTGTGGGCATCAGCTGCTGGCATCTGCATTGCTGCTGCCAAGAGCATGGCACAGCAGGTAACAATTGCTTTTCCTTGTGTGACACAGGAGCTCTTGACTTGAAAGCAAGAGGGATGCAATAGAAAGAGCTGTCACCTCTGCCAGACATGGCAATAGTGAGTTGGATGTTGTTTCCATTGCTGCTGATGTCAGGAAGGACTGTAAGGATGGAAAGGCTGGTGTTTGCCATGGGCAGGGAAACACATCTGGTTTTCATCTTCTCTTTCTCTCTGTGTGCCAGAAAAAGAGGAGAGTGTGCCCTCACCTTGGTCCCCTCCTGCCCTCTTCTGCTGAGATGGAGAAATGTTCCAGCTTCTAGAAGGACATCAGGACAAAGATATGTAATGAAAATAAGTCCAGGCTGGCTGTCCTTGTGGGCATCAGCTGCTGACATCTGCATTGGTGTTGCCTTGAGCATGGCACAGCAGGTAAATGATTGCTTTTCCTTGTGTGACACAGGAGCTCTTGAGTTGACAGCTAGAGGGATGCAATAGAAAGAGCTGCAACCTCTGCCAGACATGGCAACGGTGAGTGGGATGTTGTTTCAATTAGTGCTGATGTCAGGAAGGACTGTAAGGATGGAAAGGCTGGTGTTTGTCATCGGCAGGGAAACACATCTGGTTTACATCTTCTCTTTGTGTGCCAGAAAAATAGGAGAGTGTGCCTGCAACTTGGAACCCTCCTGCCCTCTTCTGCTGACATGGTGAAATGTCCAAGCTTCTAGAAGGACATCAGGACAAAGATATGTAATGACAATAATTCCAGGCTGGCTGTCCTTGTGGGCATCAGCTGCTGGCATCTGCATTTCTGCTGCCATGAGCATGGCACAGCAGGTAAAAGATTGCTTCTCCTTGTGTGACACAGGAGCTCTTGACTTGACAGCTAGAGGGATGTAATAGGAAGAGCTGTCACCTCTGCCAGACATGGCAAAGGTGAGTGGGATGTTGTTTCAATTAGTGCTGATGTCAGGAAGGACTGTAAGGATGGAAAGGCTGGTGTTTGCCCTGGGGAGGGAAACACATCTGGTTTTCATCTTCTCTTTGTGTGCCAGAAAAAGAGGAGAGTGTGCCTGCAACTTGGAACCCTCCTGACCTCTTCTGCTGACATGGTGAAATGTTCTAGCTTGTAGAAGGACATCAGGACAAAGATATGTAATGACAATAATTCCAGGCTGGCTATCCTTGTGTGCATCAGCTGCTGACATCTGCATTGGTGTTGCCTTGAGCATGGCACAGCAGGTAAATGATTGCTTTTCCTTGTGTGACACAGGAGCTCTTGACTTGACAGCTAGAGGGATGCAATAGAAAGAGCTGCAACCTCTGCCAGACATGGCAAAGGTGAGTGGGATGTTGTTTCAGTTAGTGGTGATGTCAGGAAGGATTGTAAGGATGGAAAGGCTGTTGTTTGCCATGGGCAGGGAAACACATCTGGATTTCATCTTCCCTTTGTGTTTGTGTGCCAGAAATATAGGAGAGTGTGCCCTAACCTTAGACACCTCCTGCCCCCCTCTGCTGAGATGGAGAAATGTTCGAGCTTCTAGAAGGACATCAGGACAAAGATATGTCATGAAAATAAGTCCAGGCTGGCTGTCCTTGTGGGCATCAGCTGCTGGCATCTGCATTGCTGCTGCCATGAGCATGGCACAGCAGGTAAAAGATTGCTTTTCCTTGTGTGACACAGGAGCTCTTGACTTGACAGCTAGAGGGATGCAATAGAAAGAGCTGCAAACTCTGCCAGACATGGCAAAGGTGAGTGGGATGTTGTTTCAATTAGTGCTGATGTCAGGAAGGACTGGAAGGATGGAAAGGCTGGTGTTTGCCATAAGCAGGGAAACACATCTGGTTTTCATCTTCTCTTTGTGTTCCAGAAAAACAGGAGAGTGTGCCTGCAAGTTGGACCCCTCCTGCCCTCTGCTGCTCAGAGGGAGAAATGTGCCTGCTTCTACATGGACATCAGGACAAAGATATGTAATGAAAATAAGTCCAGGCTGGCTGTCCTTGTGGGCATCAGCTGCTGGCATCTGCATTGCTGTTGCCATGAGCATGGCAGAGGAGGTAAGGGTTTGCTTTTCCTTGTGGGACAGCTGTTAAGCCATTCTGATTCACCCTTTGCATCCACAGTATACAATTTTTCCCACACTGCTCTTTCTATCCAGCAATGTGCATATGTGCACTGGTACAGAGGTTGGTGTCCCTGCCTGTGGCAGGGAGTTGGAGATTCCTGATCCTTGAGGTCCCTTCCAACCTGGGCCATTCTGTGTGTGTGTGTGTGACTGGCTAAACACCAATTGTTGCTAGCTCAGCAGGTATACTGCTAATTATTGAATGTCTGACAGCTGCTTATCAACACTTGGCCACTATTTCTGGACACCTGCTCATCCCTGAATAGAGAGAAGTTTGGAAGGAGGACAGAGGGGAGTCTCTTGATGCCTGCCTGTTGCATCCCAACCTGCCCACAGAGTGAGTCAGTTCGGCCTTGTGTGGAGGCCCTGGCTTCTTTGGAGTCTGTTTTTCTTTTGCTGAGCTTCTCCTATCCAAACAGAATGGCCTTACAACATGCTTTCTGGTCCTTAATACTATACCCATGCAATTTGTAACTATTACAGTTCTGTAGGTGAGAATTGATCACATGATTGAACAACTGTATTTCTAAAATATGTTATGAAATAACTTCTTTTTACTAATACTAATAAAGTCTTTCTACTTTTTCAAACTGTTTCTAAGGGCAAATTACAAAACACATCGTGCTGTACTGCTTCAGAGCAATCCCACATTTGATAGCCAGTGCAGAAACAACATTCCATCCTACAGCATTAGCTAGTTCAGAGGTACCAGCCGTGTATCTGGATATGGCTGTTGTGCATAACTGGGGCTGAGGGATCAGAAATGACAGCTCCACTCTTGGAGACCACAGAACTAAAATGGAAAGATAAAATAGTTGCAGGGCAATTGTTCTCTGTGCCTGAAGCAGGGACCGATTTATGGGGGAGAGATTTAACAGTCAAATGAGGATTACAGCTGCAAGTCTGTGAAACAGGTATCAGGTGTCAATGAATGTGTTATCAGCTGTGATGAAGAAGAAATGAATCCAAAGGTGTGGGCAGGGGAAGGAAATCGGGGTGGACTCACAATTTTCCCTTACAAAGAACTGCCCAAGGAGGGAGTGGAGCTGTGAAACAGCAACAATATCCCATAGCCTTAGAAGGGAGAGTGGGTCTAAAAGCTGTAACACAGACAGTGCTTAAGGATGGTCTTCTGGAACCTTGTCTGTGGCCTTATAACACCCCAATCCTGTCGGCACGGAAGGCAGACGGCACGTATCGGCTGGTGCAAGATGTAAGGAAATGACTGAACCCGTTCTCAAAAGACAGCCTGTGGTTCCTAACCCCTATACCCTAATGAGTCAGATCCCACACGGACAGCAGTGGTTTGGTGTGAGAGACCTCACAGATGCTTTCCGGACAGCCTCTGGACTCAGAGAGAAATGGCTGCGTTTGTATGAGGACACATTGTAATCCTATCGTGATTCGTGATGATACTGTAGATACTGGAACTCCTGCTAATCCTTGTCTTTGCAGCATTTGAAGCAAGCAGCTGGTGCTGCTGTCATGCAGAAAGCTCCCTTCCAACCACTCAGCAAGCATTTGGATGAGACAGCTTCCTGCTGGGGAGCCCTCCGACATCACTGCTGCCTCCTCCAGAACCATACCTGCAGATGCTTCAGAGCTCTTCAGCATGGACTTCCTTCCTCCCATCAGCAGCTGCTCCTGCACTGACCTTCATTCACACTGGGATACCATCTGCTTCCAGCAGGAGCTGACCTGCGAGACAGAGAAAGGAAACGTGGGATGAGCACCAATGCAGAAGCACAAGGCTGTGTCACCACCACGTCTTGCAGCCTTGGGAAGTCAGCTGCAACTGCAGCCTTGGTCAGAATTACAACGGGCACCGTAAATTAAGTGTGACCTCTGAAGTTGTTGCCATGATCAGAAATAGACGCTGAAATCGCTCACATAACTGTCGGTGGTTCCCTCCAAATTCTTTTGCTTTGGGGAACAGATGGACTCGGAATGGAAGGACACGAGAAAAATGACATCTGTTTGAGCTCAGCAGACTTGAGAGGTGGGCCTGGGTGAACCTGATGAGGTTCAGCACAGCCAAGTGCAAGGTTTGGCATTTGGGCCGGAGGAATCCCAGGCATTCTTTTGTCATCGTGGTGGTTTCCAATAGACCCCAACAATGAGACATCAGGTCGCCGTGTGGGCTCCTGGGTGACACTGCCATTTCCCAGCCATTGCAGCCTAGGGGCAAATAAAGTAAAATACTTCAGAAAGATCTCACACTGATTGCATATTTTACTGTTCTTTTACACAAAACAGAAGGGGAGGGCAGCAGATGCATGCAGCTGCATCAACAGCCAGGCTGCTAAAGGAATGGAAAGACAGAAACATCAAATATCAATGCCTTATTCTAATGCAAGGAGGGATGCTTTTTTCAGTATTACTTTTTATCATTTAAAATAAGCAGTTGGCACTCTAAGGAAAATCCTAGGCCCCAAGTTCTGGCAGTGTGGCAATCTGGACTCAGCTGTGAATGATCCAAACAGTCTGTTCCAGATTTTAACATCCCTTCTATGCATTCACAAGTTTTCTCTCTTGACTTCCCCTTACAGCCGTTAGATGCCAGCAAAACATCCCACAAACACTCCTTACCTCTGTGCACACAGGCACCCATCCAACCAGAGCCATCAGTCATTCCCAGCCATGCGCTCTTCCTCCAATCATGGTCAGCATCACACGGCCGTCACGCAGCTCACTTGACTCAGTTTTTCTCTTCTTTCTGGAGGTGTCCTTGCTTCTCAGCCTTACCTTCTCGTGATGTTTATCTCGCTCTGCAGCTCCTGCTCTGAATAGGCTTTCTTGGATTCCCGCATGACAGGCACAAAATGCAGCCACAGCCCCTGCCACCAAGGTCAGCTCTTCAGCACACATTACCTGAGGAGCACTTGGCAACTCCTGCAACCTGAGCAGTGCCAGGAAGACTGTTTCACTTCTGCTTCTCCTGGCTCAGAAATTCATTTTCCTACCTAGAAAATGGGAAAAGAAAGAAAAAAAATCCTGACATAAAGCAGACACAATTGATACTACGGAATTCTGGAAGGCAAGGGATTTGCCCTCTGTGATGAGAAGTTGAGTGCAAAGAACTAAGAAGAGCCATGAGCAGGTTGTGAACTTGTGGGTAAAATCAGGAAGTGCAGCAGTGCAGGGCTTCTGGAGGTGAGGGTCTGCTACAGCCGCCTGGAAAGAGAGCCTGTTGGTGGGAGCTGCTTACTGCAGCCAGCAGAAGCATCGCACTCACTGACTCTCATCCTGATGGGGGATTCCAGTCAGTCTGGGAAATCAGCATGGCTGGCTGCAAGCAATCTGACAGACTCCTGGAGTGCAGTGAGAATCACTCTGTGGTGCAGGCATTGGGCACAGCAAGCAGAAGGGAAGCATTGCTGGACATGGTGCACACCAGGGGTTACGACAGGAGGCGGTCAGGGCTGCAGTGACCATGCCCTCCTTGAGCTTGTGATCTCAAGGAATGTGGGCCTGGCAGGAAGCAAAGGCAGGAGCCTGAACTTCAGGAGAGCCAGCTGCAGGCTGTTCCAGGAATTCTTGGACGAGATCCTCTGGACAACTGTTTGTAGGGGCAAAGGGATGGAAAAGAGCTGGTCACTTTTTCAGGAAAACTTGCTCAGGTTGCACGCTGAGATGCAGGAGAGGAAGGGGAGGAGGTGCCAGCACAGCTCTGCACGATGCTCTGCCACACTGGGCAGCTTGATCATGGCTCAGCAGTGGGATCCGACGTGGAGAAGGGGAGAAGGAAATCAAGGATGGGAGGGAACCATCAGACACAGTCGGTGAGTGTCTGTGAAGTCTTGCAGACCCAGAGATTCCCAGGTTGTTTCTGCTTTCGTAGCATTTGTGTGCTGCAGGGTGAGCAAATTCTTCTGCTGCTTGATTCTTCTGCAGGAGCCGCCTAAAAGGGAAATGGCCACTGAGCTGCAGACCAAGCAGTACTGCCTGACGTTGGCCAGGGGGAGCTTCTCCTGCCGCAGTGTGCTGATGACAGGTCTGGAGATGATCTGCAGGGCCAGTTCGTAGATGGGAGCCAGGAAAGGACATGATGGGAGGAGGGAGGTGTTAAGCAACATCCAAGGCATGGAAATGCATCAGAAAGCCCTGAAAAGCATCACAAAGCCACAGCCAGGAAGCTTGGGAGTATCATGAGCAGCATCCAGGATGCGAGAGATTATTTGCTACCATGCCAAATGGTAGCAGAGCTCCCCCTGCAGACATCCCAAAGCCAGACAAAACAGGAACAAACCCGGAGCTGTGCTGCACGCACCCCACAGCCACAGCATTGCAAGCTGGGGTGCCTTGCTGTGTGCTGCATTCATCCCAGTCCGTGTGAATGAAGACTCTGGAGGCAGTCAAGGCGTTGATTGAGCACGAGTGTGCTTTTATTATTATATAAAGGACAGGAGGGTGTGAGAGGTCCACGGTGAAGATGGGACTCATCCTGTCTTGTCATGGAGAGAGTGGCTCAGAGCTCTCAGTGCTGCTGTCCGGTGCCTGGGACTGGAGGCCTGATTGAAAGTCCCCCTGCAAGAGGCTCTGCTCCTCCTCACTGACACTGACCTGCTCCTGCATGGAGGTGCTGCTGTCGGGGCACTCACACTGTGCTTCAGATGGGCTGCACTGCAGAGACTCCTGGTTACAATCCAGGCTGGTGACTGTGGTGTCTGGCAGGCCCAGGTCAGCAACTTCAGCAGAGCCAGGTGTAATCAGAGCATGCACTTCGATGAGCTCCTTCTCTCCATCACTGTTGTTAGATGGAAGGCTGCTATTAGAACTGCAGCAATTTGTGCTTCCTATGAGCTCTCCACTGATGGAAGCACAGAGAGCATCCTCGCTACTTGCCCTGGATCTTGTGGGTTGGCAAGGGCTCGATTCACCTAGAAAGGATACACAGGGGTTAGTGTCAAACTTTCACAAGCTGAATTACGACAGTGGTTCTTGATCAGGGGTGAACTGAAGATGTTAGGAAGGGGCTGGAATGCTAGAAGGAGATAGAAGTGCAGAGCAAGCTTGAATTCTATGTTCCTGAAAAGCAGGGATTTGGAAGCTGCATTTGCACCCTTACCTGCCAGGACTACCACTGCTGTTTCTGAGGGCTGCCTGGCATTGCGCTGCAGTTGGCGTTTGCTCCCAGAGGATGGCTTTCTGAGGCTAAAGCAGCAACACCAACTGCTAGCTGGTGATTCCTCAGTCTTTCTGGGTGGATTTTGCCTGGAGAGAGAAAACAGCCAACGCTGTGAGTCGTGCGTGGTGCAGGGTGAGGGAAGAGCTGCACTGAGCTCTTGGCAGCAGTTGCTTGTTCCTGGGACTGCCTGGTTTCTGCAGAAACACAGCTTAGAAACTCGCTCTGTTTCCAACAGTTGAGGATGGCTCCGTTCTACAGCTCAGCCCTGAAGTCTTGCTGGCTAAATTCCCCTCAACTCTGTCAAGCAAGATGCAGAGCATGTGAGCAAAGGCTCCACAGCTGTACAGCACAGCATCTGAGGGATGGCTTTGATGGAGCTGGCAGGCATAACTGCTTTCTGAGGAACCGTGCAGCCATAAAGGAAGTTCAGAAGCAGAAGCATCTCAGACTCTTTCATTAGCACCTCATCGGCCTCATCTCACTGCCATGTTTAATTTCTAGTGCCAGCAAGTCTGACCAACTGCTCTGCTTAGAGGAGAACTGCAATTGGTTTCAGGTACGTGGCCCTGACATCTAAAAAACCCACCAGTAGCATAACTTAGTTTCAGCAAGTTTTGGCACTAGAAATCATGGAGAGAAAAACAGAAAAACCCACCCAAACAATGATGCTAGGTGCTGGAAAAGAAAGTCCTCTTTACCTGTCAGATGGAAAGTCGATGACGGTGTGGAATTTGCCCTGCCCAGCTGCAGGGCTTTCTTCCACCTCAATGTCCCTGCTGCTCTCTGTCACAACAGGGGGATAGCTGCTGTGGCCTCGCCTCTGTGCCTGTGCCTCCTCCAGGCTTAGCAGCTTTGTGGCAGCAGAAGAGACCCCCACAGACTTGGGCCCTGGGAGAGAATTGTGCCCTGTCAGGGAAAACCACAGGTAAGAGCGAGGATCAGAAAGCAGCAGCACAGCCACTACAGTTCTGGGGGAGGTGCTGTATTTTTCTCAGGCTTGCTTATCCGAGTTACTGGAAGAAGAGGAGCTCAAAATAACTATGTGGGCAGTGGTGTGTTTATGGCAAAGGACACGGTCATCATTAAGAGCAGCTTACTGTATCAAAATAGGCAAGGAAAAACCCAAGGAAATGGTGGCAGGAACTGAGAAAACTTCGCTGCCACACTTGCATCAAGCTTCTCCTGTGTGCAAACCATAATAATGTCAGTTTCCTCCTTGTGAAGTTTGTGCTTGGACATTCTCAGCATCCAGCAACAGGATGCCAAATTCTAATGGAAGCCCAGAGGTCTGCTGTCCTCTTGATGGTAAAAGAGTATCTCAAAGGTACTGGAGAAGGCCTGCATTTGATCAAGGTGTCAGGTCATGATCAAGCTAATGGAGGAAGAAACTCACCTGCTGCATCTGCGATGTCTGCTCTGGATTTGGAGCCGAAGAGGACGTCTGTGTGGTTGATGATAAATTCCACCACATCTGACTGTGTCTGCAGCTCCATGCAGGCAGCTCTTCCGCTGGCGCAGGCAGACTCGTTCTGCTGTGATCTGTAGAAAAGGCAGATTTTAGAAGTCATTTCTCCAAGACCGTTTCCCCGAGTCTGAAT
Organism: Phasianus colchicus; assembly: GCF_987193195.1. Classification (NCBI taxonomy): domain Eukaryota; kingdom Metazoa; phylum Chordata; class Aves; order Galliformes; family Phasianidae; genus Phasianus; species Phasianus colchicus. The sequence goes on from NC_143476.1 coordinate 2,492,837, forward strand.
TGTTGCAGCCAAAAGCTGTCAGCTGAGGCTCTGGAGACTTCCGCAGTGGGCAATCAGTGATGCCACTGCAGAAATTCCCCTGGATGATCAAGGACACGTCAGTCCCATCTCAACAAGACTGCAGTAATTGTCACCTAGACATTGTGCCCGTGGGGTTGGAGAATAGCCCAGGCTCCTGCGCTTCTGTCAGCCACAGATTTTACAGGAGAAGAGCACATTTGATGGAGAAAAAGAGAGGACTGCTTTTCTTAACTGGAGAACAGAGGAAGCGTTGAAACAGAACCAGAAGTTTACCTTAAGAGGTTTGGAGCCCACACAATGGCTAGGTTCTTGGCATGCATGTTTGTGGTGGTAGAGCTCGCAGCCAGACACGCCAAGTGTCTCATCAGGAACTCCAGTGTCCTGGAAAACAAGAGAGGCAAACGTTCAGCACCAACGAGCATGCCGTGCTGCAATTCAGAAAGCAAACCTCCATTCATGCTACTTCTTGTGATTGCTACTGTCACCGAAGATGAAGTAGATCCAACTTGACTGAGTGCCACGCTGCAGCACCAAGCCCCAGCACAGCACAGCCGCAGCCATCAGCTGCACCAAGCGTGCCCCCGTGCCCAGGAACTGACCCCATAAAGTAAGCCCATGGAGCCTTCAACCCTTCAGCATACACAGGCATCGTGTTGCCGGCGTGAGACAGAGCCTGGAACCGCATCGTTGCCCTCTGCAATGCAGCAGGGCTGAGCTCAGCAGGCTGAGGGCAGCACTGACCTGTAGTGAGGAGCGGGCAGCTGCTGGATGACGTCCTGCATTCTGAGCAGCCGCTCCTCCTCTGTAGCGGCACCAACAGCATCCTGGAGTAGTGCAGAAAGGGAGCGAGACACCAATCAGGCTAGTACACCACTGCGAGTAAACCTCGTGGGGCTGACAGCAAAAGGGCCTCCGAGCTGGGGCACTGCTGCAGCCATCTGCCAAGAGGCCCAGGAAGAGGGAAATGAAAGACGTGGCCTTGTGCTTACCGAGAACTTGCCGTACAGCTGGTGGGTGAGCAGAGGGTTCGGGAGCTCCCTGAAGTACATCTTGCAGAGGGAGCTCACGCTGTGAATGTCACGGACGGTGAGCTCAGGAATCTGCTCCGACTCAAATTCCTGCCTGGAGAGAGGGACGCAAACCCGGTTGAGCGAGAGGAAGGCAAGCCCAAAGCCACACCAGATGCACTCAGGCTGTGTCAGTCGCAGCACTCTTACCGCAGTCTCTGGATGTTGGACGCGACGCCGGACAGGCGGTATATCCCCTGCACCACGCCGTGCTGCTCAATGAACTCAGCGCAGCTCTGGAGGACCTGGGGGACTGAAGAACACGTGCCAGCCGTCAGTGGAGCTCCTGATTCAATCATGCTGCAGGCTGTGCTTCACATCCCATCCACTAAGCCCAGCCAGGCTTGGCTGAAGCAAATACAGATGTGCTTGTCTCTTAGGAGCATCCGCCTCACTTTATCCTTCAGCCATCAACTCCCATTACACGTGTCTCCACGGCTATCAGCCTGCCCCCTGCTAGATATGAGCTCCCTTTCATCTTCTTCAGATGCCCAGCAGAGGAAGATCTCAGGAATGGGCTGCTCCTTACCATCACGACCGGAGTGGAGAAGATGCTCTCCCAGGTCACCGCCAAACACCCTTTCCTTCTCCACCTCCCGCTCGGTCGGTTTCTTTGGGCGGGCCTTCACCAAGGAACGAAGGAAGGTGAGGATCTTGCTGCGTTTCTTGGGCACTGCACAACAAAAGGAAGAAACCAGGTCATTTCAGGTCTGGCTCCGTTGGACGAGGCCGAGCACAGCACATTCTACAGAGCACGTCAGAACGGGAAGAACGTTACCAACCAGTACATACAAAAAGGGATTTTCTCCATGCCTGGAGGAGCCCAAGGCCAGGTTGGATGGGGCCCTGGGCAGCCTGATCTAGTCTCACATTAAATGTGGGGGCTGGCAGCACAGCCTGATGCAGGGAAGTGGAAGCTTGAGGATCCTTGAGGACCCTTGCATCCCAAGCCATTCTATGAAGATTCTATAGTTTCCCCAAGTCCAGTCATAAACACAGGAGGATTGGGCCAAATCTCTGCCCCAGGGTGTGCATGAAGGATCATCAACCCAGAGGACAATGTGGGATGGATAAAGGAGGTACTAAACATGGAACGCACCCCAAATAATACTTCATTTTGCTTCCCCACACCATCAAATGTAACATCCGTACCTGGCTTTGGCACAGAGTTGATGAGTGCCTCAGGAATGTTCTTATTAATGAGTTCCACACACTCCCCTGGGAAAAATCCAACCTGTAACAAGAAGAGAAGAAGAGAGGCCAACTATTGCATACAGCACTTCTCAGATCTGAACTCTTAAACCTAAAGCCACGTAACATTTCCCTCGGAACGTGCTTGCCTGACGTTCCATAAGACTATCCAGCAGAAAATGGCCATAGTTCACAGCATAAAGGTAATAATTTTTCAACATTAGCAGCCAAAGGCAAGGTCCCTTGACACCGACACAGGGAAACTGTTTATGTCCACTAGGCATCCTGAGCAGGCAGAGCAGCTCTAAGCTGAGATTCCTGCCTTTACTGAAGTTGCACTCTCCAGTCTGAAGCTTGTGCCTACCTGGAAGCCGAGCTTGCCTCTCCACCAGGGGGTCAGCTCCTTTGGTGGCATGTCGATGACACACACGATGTCTCCCACCTGCAAGAGATTGCAACGTCAATCCCAGCTTCAGCACGGCTGGGAGGAAAGCACAGCTCAAATGTCTGCATTCTTCTGCACTGCCAAACATCGCCGAGCCTGAGAGCACTTGCACCAGTGCAGCTCTGAAGGCATTTGCCATTGTAAAATTGAACAACAAGGAACGCCTTGAACTGCTTACCTCAAAGGAGAGTTCATCTGCTGCCTGGGCAACGTATCTCTTAATAGCATGGGCAGCAGCAATAGCTGGAACATTCACAGGTGCCACCTCATGGTCTAGCAGGGGCTTCCCCTTGTTCTCAGCCTGAAACAGAGAGCACAGGCCACGGTGAGGAGCTGGGAACCAACAAGGAGGACTTCAAGGTGAGGAGCACATCTGCAGAGAAAGCTGCAGGAAATGCACTCGGTCCTTATCATGGGCACTTCAGAAGGAACTGCAAGTCTAATAACGGCTGTTTCTCTCCCTGGTGTGCAGCAGGCACACGCCAGCAAAGATGCATCTCTCCCCATCCAGACTAATCAGCAATGGCACTGACACAGACAGGTGGCCTTGTGCATTTTGCCACATCCTTTCCTGCGCTGTTTGTGCAGGAAGGCTGACTGTTTAAGATGCTAGGAGACCGTGAAGAGGGAAACCAAAGCTACGGCTGCAGTTACAAGGTGCAAACAGTGCCATTGCAAGCACCAAGCAGCTCTCTTGAGCAGTCCAACCAACAGCGAGGCCAAACAGAGCAGAGAATGATTGTTGTTTCTGCAGCCATTTCAAGGGAAAAGTCAGTAGAGGACAAACACAACAGCCGAGATGGCTCTGGTACTTTTATAAACTTGCCACGCTTGCACTACTGTCTTGCCACAGAGGAGCTCTCTTGGAAAGCAGGAGAGCACATCTGCGGCTCACTCTGCTGGCTGCAGTCAGGGAACAAAGACCAATCAGAGCTTCATACTCTACCTCTGTCCATGCCAGGTCACGCCCACAGCTGATCTCGCTGCACGCCACAGCCATCAGCGTAGGTGTGACAAGCTGGAACTGAAAAGAAACACACTTTTATTTTCTCTGTTCACATCTCTGCTGTGCTCCCTACAGCTGTCGGGCACACTCACACAGCCCAAGCACGCCTGCTGGTGTCCCTGGTGATGCTGTGCAGCTCTGCACAAGCTGGGGCTGGGACTCTTTGCCTAAGGGATTGCTTTCCATAAAACCAGCTGGTCACAGCACCACAGACAGCATCCTTCTGAGGGCTGAGCTGCAGAGCACGTGGAGAAAACCCACACGTGACCAGCGTCCCATCAAAGCTGGATGAGGCTGTGTTACTAAACACGGGGCGTCACGGGCTGCTAAAGCATGTGGGGGGACAAACCATGGCAGGTACCTGGCAAGAGATCAGAACGAGGAAGAGAAATCTCACGAATCCGCAGCCGTTCCTTGTCACTTTGCTCTGATCTTCCACGAGCAAAAGCTGCAGCAGGGAAGCAGGCAGAGGGTGGAGAGAGGAGAGAGAAAGAGCAGGTCAGTTTGCTTCCACGGTTTAGCAAAGACTACGACGGAAAATCCAAAATCTGCCCTCCCTCAACTTAAAAACTTAAGTTTTCAACTTAAAACCATTTCCCCTTGTCCTGCAGTTATCTACCCTTTCAAAGAGTTGATTCCCCTCCTCTTTTTAGGCTCCCTTTAGGTACTGAAGGCTGCCATGAGGTTACCCCACAGCCTTCATTTCTCCAGGCTGAACAAGCCCAGCTCCCTCAGCCTGTCTTTGCAGGGGAGGTGCTCCTGTCCCCTGACCATCTCTGTGGCTCGCCTCTGGACCCTCTCCAACAGCTCCCTGTCTTTCTGGACACTGTAGTGCAGCTGGGGCCTCACAAGAGCAGAGCAGGGGGGGACGATCACCTCCCTGTCCCTCATGGCCACCCCTCTGCTGATGGAGATAATGTGATCCTATGAGCTCCGCCAGCCAGCAGTTCTCAGCACTCACTGTCCCCCCGTCTCTCCCACACTGTCTCAGCTTACCTACAAGGTGCTGCACAGCACGGTGTGAAGACAAAGGTACGCAGTCGGTGCACAAGTGCAACAAGCGAGCTGCTCAGTCAGAGCTCCAGCGCTCCAATGAAGGGACGCAGCACGCACTGCTCCTCCCCTCATTCTAGCCCTTATGACATCACTGAGGGCCACCAGGCTGCTCCACCACGACGGACAGGGTGGGGAGGCAAGACCAGTCACAAGGGCAGAAGATTCCAACAGCCCAGCCCAACGTTCTGGAATCAGGGGCTGCTTGGAATTCTACCCCAGCCAAATCCTGGAGAAGCTGGCACGGGGTCGTCATGACCAAAGCGCAGGACCTGGCGCTTGCTCTTGTTGAGCCTCGCACAACTGGCCTCAGTGCATCCCTCTGGAGGGCCTTCCTGCCCTCAGCCAGATGGACGCTTCCTCCCAGCAGCGTACCTTGCAGTGCTGGGCCCATGTCAAATCCACACTAGAGTGGGTTTTGTTACATTCAAGGGCATGTTGCAGCACCCATCTATTTCACCTGGAAGGAAATAAAGCAGGAGATGGGAGAAACACAGAACTACTGCCAGACTGCTTTATCCCTTTCTCAGCCCAACTTCCCTTGCCTCATCCCCTACCCCAACTCCTGGATGATGCCCACGGGCTGACAGTTGGATCTCAAATCCATAGGACTCCTTTCACAGGGCTCCATCAAAAAGGCTGTCACACTTGTTCCGTACACTCACACTGACCCAGCAGTGGTATCACAGTCACTTAACACACACACAACAACCAAACCCCGAGCATGCACATCCATTCCTGCGTGACTGCAGCCCACAGCTCCCCTTCACACCTCCGAGGATCTCTGGTGTTTTACACGGATGCAGCCTCGCTGCAGCTCCGTGGCTGTCACACAAGGCCTGCAGGACCTCTTTCTCTGCAAACCCCGTCTGCAGGCATTGGTTCACGAGGTTCACCTCCTGCCCTCCTGAGCAAAAACAAGCACTAAGAACAAGAGCAAAGCACACTGGACTCGACCTGGCTGGATCCCCAACCCTCAGTCCTGTCAGACGGACCCTGGTGTGGAGACTCATCCCCAAAGCCTGGCTGGACATCAGCACAGGCATCCTTCTTCAAACGCCCCATCCAAGCAGCAAGGGATCAAAGCGTTGGCACAGCTGAAACAGAAATGCTGTGTGAGTTTCCTGTTAGCACTGAGCAGGAACAAATCTACCGCTGAGCAGCAGGATGTGAGACAAGCAGCAGAAGACACCCAACCTGCAGAACCAGCTCGTTTGGGGTCGGTCCAGATGTTTGTCTGCTCCCTTCCCTGGCCCAGGCCAAGCTTGTGAGCTGCTCCTCCTTTGTGCAGGGGGAAATGGTGCAGATGCCATGTGGTGGCTATGCACAGCATGCCTTGCACTTGCTTTTCCTCTCTCCATCTGCCATTAGCAAACAGCATCTCCAGCCTCCAGAGATCACTGAGTCCAACCCCTGCACAACAGTGAAAAAAAAGATATGATAAGGGGTACTTAAAGCACAGCATCTGTAATCAGATCAGACTCCTGCACTGTGAAGACTTCCATGAGTATTCCTGCAGAGTGCATCACTTAGTCTCTCTCTAGCCTTGTGTTCATGGTTTTCCTGTAAGAGCTTGTCTAAACACTGCCTGTAATCGTGGTTATGCTAGAAGCATTTGGATTTATTGATCCTCAGTGTGATTTCAATAACAAATGCAGATGTTTTTTTTTAGGGACAGCTTTCAATTTCTCAACTGAAATTTCAATACTGCATTGGGTGTTGAAACCACGGGGCTGCAGTACAGAGAATTACAGGAAGATTAATTTCTCCATCTCCATGCTCCTAGACATTTATGATTACAGTGATGTAGTTATATACAAAGTTGCAAGATACCAAAGCTAGAATAACCTCTTGGTGCAGCAGGATGTCTGGAGCCCAAGTGCAGAGTCTCAGTGTTGCAAAGCCTTGAAGAGGTGCACCGTATGTGCTGGGGCTGATGACACAGACACTGGAGCAAGGCCAGTGTGATGTTAGAAACTTGACCAGCAGCTGATCTGTTGTCAGCCATTTCTGGACACAAACGGGATCTGGTCGACTTAGGACATGACCTTTGGGCTGGAGAGCAACTCCCCGAGGAATCACACAGCCACTGCAGACCGTTGGCAAGAACCCCATACCAAAACAGCTCATCTGCAATCAGTTTTTGATCTGTGCAGCAGTGATTGGAACAGGCACACGCTCTCTGCAATTGCAGGAATGTTCACAAGTGGAATGTACATCACCTGTGTGCTCCAGCTCTTCTGTGTGCATGCTAGGAGCAGTGATCCCCCTGCACCCAGGGCTGCAATAAAGTCCTGTGGGCTTTCTGACCTGCCAACCAGCAGCCCAGGCTGCCCAGAGCCACATCCAGCCTGGCCTTGGATGCCTGCAGGGATGGGGCATCCACAGCCTCCCTGGGCAACCTGTTCCAGTGCCTCACCACCCTCTGGCTGAAAAACTTCCTCCTCACATCCAACCTAAACCTCAACACCCCCCGTCTCAGTTTAAAGCCATTCCCCACTTGTCCCATCACTGTCCACCCTCCAAAACAAAACACCTCGGCTGTTCAACACTGAAAGAGCAAAATAACCCACAGCTCTTACTTCCACTGTATGCATTTAATTCCAAACTTAAGGTCACAGGTTAATTACTCATGTGATCCTTCCTGACAGAAGAACTACTCGTAGTGATGTGTAGGAGTAAGGAACAGTTTGAAAAGGTCATGGACATATTAGAACTTGCAGCATTTATCTTAATAGATGCCTACATTGCACAGCATTTTGTAAAACACATGTTACAAGTACTGTGCATTGGATTACACTATATCAAACTCTAAGTAACAATACAGGTTGCTTTTAAATCTACACTTACATGTTTTCTTCTAACTCCTTGATAAAATTCTTTACTACCTTCAGTTTTATAGCCAAAGCAGTGTTTGAGCTGCTAATGTACTCTTGAACAGCAATGCTGCCTTTAGCATTTGTATGTTTAGATCTGAAAAGAGAATTTGGTCATTATTTCATGATGAGAGAACCTTGATCTGACACAACAGAATTACAAAAATCTGACAATACTGTAAAATGCCAGCGTAAGAATGTGGCTTTTTTTTTTTCTTTTTTCTTTTTCTTTTTCTTTTTTTTTTTTTTTTAATGGTGAGTGTACCATTAATTCAAGACAAGAATTTTGTTTGTAAGTCGATCTCTATAACTGTTCTTGGCATCATTCTGGAGGATGAACTAGATACATGGAATTTGGCACTGGCTCCCCAGGGCAGTGGTTTGGCACTGAGCTGACAAAGGCCAAAGAGCATTTGCACAATGCTCTCAGACACAGGGCTTGACCCAGAGGAGGTCCGGTGTGGAACCAGGAGGTGGAATACATGATCCTCGAGGTCCCTTCCAAATACAGATATTCCATCATCCTCTAATACTTATATTCCCAAGTCCTGTACACAGTGCTCAGGTGCTTAATTGAAAGGTTCCATGAAACAGTGAGGTATCTATGTCCCTTTACCACTCAGTTATTCAATTTGCCACATGGATCTTTTATCCAGTCACATTAAAAAAACACTCAAAGTATTTCCTTCAGTCTTCCATTCTGATAGAGCTTTCTGGAGCAAATAAAGAGTTGCAACTCAGAATGTCCACACCTCCCTTCCTGCACCCTGCATACTTTTTTCACTGTACTGTGATTACGTACCATTCTATTGTCACCCTCATTCTGTCATTATCTAGGCAGTTTACTGCCATTACATTTTCCAGCAACAGATGCCCACAAGTACAGCCAGCCTGGACTTATTTCCAATACTTATCTTTCTCCTGATGTCCTTGTAGGAGGTGGGACATTTCTCCATCTCAGCAGCAGAGGGCAGGAGGGGTCCAAGGTGAGGGCACGCTCTCCCCTATTTTTCTGGCACTCAAACACAAAGGGGACAAGAAAACCAGATGTGTTTCCCTGCCCATGGCAAACACCAGCCTTTCCATCCTTACAGTCCTTCCTGCCATCAGCAGAGATATTTTGCTTTCTTGTGCCACTTCATCCCTTTAGCATCTGGCATTCTAACAAAAAAGTACTTTCAAGGAATTTTAATATTTTCATATTAAATGTCAGAATTAGAACCATTATGTTTACCAAATATTTAAAACGTTCAACCCAGTGAGAAGTGAATTGATGTTGCATTTAGCATTCAGATAAGAACATGTAAAGGAAGTAAAAAGTGCTGCTTTCATAAACTATAGTCTCATTGTCAAGCCTTGCACTGTCTCAGCAGATTATTACAGAATGTTCATTCAAGCAGGAATTCAGAGATGCGTCTGAATTTAATAACAACAACGAGTAATTAAGAAAGCTTGACTGCAGTCTGCTTGAGGATTCCAGTCTGAAGTGTGTTCCACCTGATGACCACTGGGAATGTCTTTCTCTCACCATTAGAACCATTGCACCTCTGACTAAACACATAGCTAATCACCACTGAAAACTAACTACATGTTGATTAACATTCAGAGAGATTGTGCAGGTGTCCTTTTAGGAACTGGCCTACAGTATGCTAAGAGGGATGGATGTGGGGACATTAGGATAACGTGCCCTCTGCCTGTTAAGACAGCCCCAGCAGAGCAGGTCAGCAGGCTGAAGAGCTGCGTGGGTCACCAGGGCTCAGAGACTTCACTCGGCCATCTGAAAGTTGAGGGACTTCAGCCCAAGCTGCCCTTTTCCATGCAGGCAAGGAGGCCAAGAGAAGGTGGATCGGCACGGTTCTGGTGCAGACAGGGGCTGCAGTGTGAGCAGGCCTACACAGACAAGGCTGTGCCCACACAGAGTGACAGCAGCTTTCGCTGTGAGCAGATTCCCAGGGGGCCTGAGCCATGGCAGTTCTTGATGGCAGCATGTTCCAATCAGCCCTGGAAGTCTTCTCTGGACGTCTGTCGCATTCTGGAATCCACACTGAGGACGCAGTCGCTGTGTCAGAGCAGCTGGCAGAGTCACGGGGAACCGTGACGTAGTTGGCCCAGGGAGCAACAACAAGGCCTGCACTGCTCAGCCAGCCCAGGCCAAAGGGGAGCACGAGAGAGAGCAGAGGAGAGAGGGGGGGAAAGAGGGCCAGGAAGGAAAGGCCTGTGCCTGAATGGACGTGTAGCAGCAGCTGCTGACAGCAAACTCGGTGATGGCAGGGGCACAGCAGAGCAGTGCAATGCTGGCAGCTTCCTGTGTCTTTCACACAGGCACTGCAGACATGGCCAGCACTGGGAGATCAGCAGAACTGCTGCACACCTCTGCCAGCCCAGGCCAGAGGAGTGCAGAACAGTGAGCTGCTGCTGAGGGGAGAGAGGATGGCCTGAGAGCTGACCTGAGAGGCAGGGCTGGCTGTGTGACAGCAGCCTCTGTGTCCTCCTCCTGTGTCTGTGAGGGCCAGAGGGCCAGAAGAGAACATGCCCAGACAACGAAGCCCTGCTGTCCTCTGCTGCTCAGCTGGAGAGATGTTCCGCCTTCCTGAAGGACGCTGATCCAAAGGGAAGGAATCAAAGGAAGTCCAGGCTGGCTGTCCTTGTGGGCATCAGCTGCTGGCAGCTGCCTCTGTGCTGCCATGGGCAGGGCACAGCACACACAGTGTTTGCAGTTCCCTGTGTGACACTGGCCCTGGTGACCTGACAGCCATAGGGAGACAAGAGAAAGAGCTGCCTCCCTCTGCCAGATGAGGCAAAGGTGAGAATCCCAGAATCACAGCATGGCCCGGGTTGGAAAGGAGCTCAAGGTTCATGAATCTCCAACCCTTGGCTCTCCAAGGGTGCACAGGGGGCTTTGTTCTCCCTGTGGTGCAGCTTCAGTGCCAACTCACAGCTGAGCTGGTTGGCACACTGTGACAGCCTGCCGCTCTGAAGCTCTTGGGGCAGTGCTCAGTTCTTTCTGAAGTACTCTGGAAAATGCTGCTTCTCCTTCACCAAGTCTGTTTCCAGACAGACGTCTTTTTCTCCTCTGTACACACAAACAGTATCTTGTAACTCCCTGGCACAGTGCTCAGAAGTGATACTTCTGGAAGCACGTCAGAGAAAAGTGGCCTTGTCCCAGTGGACTTTCAGAGCAGATGAGAGCAAGTCTTGGTTGACGGCTTTCTTCTGCTTCTGGAACTGCACAGGCAGGTTGTGTGTTGTCATACTTTATGCCAGAGTGCCAAACTGAAGCAGTTTCTGCAACCTCTTTTTTTCATACTTGTCACTCTTTGCTGAGACCTTAACTTAGTCATTTTTAATGCGCTCTCATCTAAACTACTGTGTCCTCCAGTGTCAGTGTTGTATGAATCAGGACTGTGGGATTTCATCAGTGAAAGGATTCTGCTCTAATGACTGTCATTCTAAAGCTGATCTTGTTTCTACCGCATCAGGCTTGCATGAAGCATCTTTGATCAACAGAGAAATCAGAAAAATTGCTTTTCCTATTGCAGTTTCCTTTTAACTAGTGATGAAAGCTGTCAGTTTATTTTTGGCACCAGAAATCCTGGGATGCAAGCAGGTTAGATAAGAAGTGAAACTGAGTCAACAGTAAAGGAACGTAGATGAGATAGCATCACACAGCTCTGGAAAAGATGTTCCAGCTCTGTGTCTACCTACACCTTCAGGAGATGAAAAGTACTGGCTTACTGAGGTGTCCTGGGTTGCAGGTTCTGTTAATCTCCATTTTTGGAAGAGTTGCTTGCAATAAATACCTTGTAAGGTGAATGAGCTTGATAGAAGTAGGGTGTGAAAGAGATGGATTTGCTGTTTCCCTGAAGGTGCAGGAGTATTGCTGTGCCTACAGTCAGTAAACAAGGCAGAAATCACTGTGTTCCTCAGAATGAAAAACAAAAGAATAAAAATCTTTTTGTGAGTGACAGCACGCCTGAATGAAGCACAAATATAAACATTTAAAATAAGGGTTAGTGTCAAAGGGACTTGCAGTATTTCTCGTGAAGAAATATTTGATGCTTCTTTATGAAAGTCATCATAACAAAAGTGTACTGATGTCTCTGCTGAGGATTTCCTTGGTTCCAGCCTGAAGGTGTGCGCAGGCATGAGCAGGCAGTGCTGAGCTGCAGGTGAGTGCCTGTGTCCCACAGCAGGAAACCCGTGGATGTCTTCAGGGGGTTGAAATGGGCAGAGCTGTGAAACCTGTAGGCTTTCACTGACATTGTCCTCTGCTTTATTTTGTAATCTTAGTTTCACCAATGCTTTCCAATATAATTTTCGTATGAATGCAGATACATGGGATAGGATTTAAAGTTTTTATGGTGCTGCAGTATAATTTTCTGTGGTCATCATAAGCCAATAAAAAAAATAAATGGTAATCAGGCAATCTATTAACAACCTGTGGCACGTGTCAAAACAAGGAAACTCCTTGCAGGAAGACAATATTGCTATATAATAATGTGGCTATCCAAAACTGTTAATTATACTTGATGAGCTGCAGATAATCCTGAAATGAAGGACTTTGATCTTAGCCAAGAATAATAAACCTTGTTATCATTCTTAAATTGGCAGCTGCTATCAAAAGCCTGTGTCTTATTTCCCTTTTGGTAACACTGGCTAAATCAGAGAAACTGATAAAAGAATTTCATGATTGCAGCTTAGGGATTCTTTCCCACTTGACAAGAAGTAATCTATGTACAGAAATGTCTGTAAATACTTTTTCTATATTCTTTGGCCAGATGTATTGATATTTGAGATGAATGGCAAAAACATTTTGCGTACATAGATAAGAAATGCAAATTTGCTGGATTGTTTTAGAGAAAAAAGCTCCGGTTATCTGATAGTTTCCAAGCAGAAATAAGATTTACAGAAAAATTCTCATTATTATTATTCATGCATGAATAAGTACAAAAAAGAGATGTGGGGGATGTTGTTTCAATTCCAGCTGATGGCAGGAAGGACTGTAAGGATGGAAAGGCTGGTGTTTGCCATGCGCAGGGAAACACATCTGGTTTTCATCTTCTCTTTCTCTCTGTGTGCCAGAAAAAGAGGAGAGTGTGCCCTCTCCTTGGACCCCTCCTGCCCTCTTCTGCTGAGATGGAGAAATGTTCCAGCTTGTAGAAGGACATCAGGACAAAGATATGTAATGAAAATAAGTCCAGGCTGGCTGTCCTTGTGGGCATCAGCTGCTGGCATCTGCATTGCTGCTGCCATGAGCATGGCACAGTAGGTAAAAGATTGCTTTTCCTTGTGTGACACAGGAGCTCTTGACTTGAAAGCAAGAGGGATGCAATAGAAAGAGCTGTCACCTCTGCCAGACATGGCAATAGTGAGTTGGATGTTGTTTCCATTGCTGCTGATGGCAGGAAGGGCTGTAAGGATGGAAAGGCTGGTGTTTGCCCTGGGCAGGGAAACACATCTGGTTTTCATCTTCTCTTTCTCTCTGTGTGCCAGAAAAAGAGGAGAGTGTGCCCTAACCTTGGACCCCTCCTGCCCTCTTCTGCTGAGATGGAGAAATGTTCCAGCTTGTAGAAGGACATCACGATAAAGATATGTAATGAAAAAAAGTCCAGGCTGGCTGTTCTTGTGGGCATCAGCTCCTGGCATCTGCATTGCTGCTGCCATGAGCATGGCACAGTAGGTAAAACATTGCTTTTCCTTGTGTGACATAAGCTGTTGATTTGACAGCTAAAGGGATGCAATAGAAAGAGCTGCAACCTCTGCCAGACATGGCAAAGGTGAGTGGGATGTTGTTTCAATTAGTGCTGATGTCAGGGAGGACTGTAAGGATGGAAAGGCTGGTGTTTGCCATGGGCAGGGAAACACATCTGGTTTTCATCTTCTCTTTGTGTGCCAGAAAAAGAGGAGAGTGTGCCTGCAACTTGGACCCCTCCTGCCCTCTTCTGCTGAGGTGGAGAACTGTCCCAGCTTCTAGAAGGACATCAGGACAAAGATATGTAATGAAAATAAGTCCAGGCTGGCTGTCCTTGTGGGCATCAGCTGCTGGCATCTGCATTGCTGCTGCCAAGAGCATGGCACAGCAGGTAACAATTGCTTTTCCTTGTGTGACACAGGAGCTCTTGACTTGAAAGCAAGAGGGATGCAATAGAAAGAGCTGTCACCTCTGCCAGACATGGCAATAGTGAGTTGGATGTTGTTTCCATTGCTGCTGATTTCAGGAAGGACTGTAAGGATGGAAAGGCTGTTGTTTGCCATGGGCAGGGAAACACATCTGGTTTTCATCTTCTCTTTCTCTTTGAGTGCCAGATAAAGAGGAGAGTGTGCCCTCACCTTGGTCCCCTCCTGCCCTCTTCTGCTGAGATGGAGAAATGTTCCAGCTTCTAGAAGGACATCAGGACAGAGATTTGTAATGAAAATAAGTCCAGGCTGGCTGTCCTTGTGGGCATCAGCTGCTGGCATCTGCATTGCTGCTGCCATGAGCATGGCACAGCAGGTAAAAGATTGCTTTTCCTTGTGTGACAGAGGAGCTCTTGACTTGACAGCTAGAGGGATGTAATAGAAACAGCTGCAACCTCTGCCAGACATGGCAAAGGTGAGTGGCATGTTGTTTCAGTTGCTGCTGATGTCAGGAAGGACTGTAAGGATGGAAAGGCTGGTGTTTGCCATGGGCAGGGAAACACATCTGCTTTTCATCATCTCTTTGTGTTCCAGATAAAGAGGAGAGTTTGCCTGCAACTAGGACCCCTCCTGCCCTCTGCTGCTCATAGGGAGAAATGTCCAAGCTTCCAGAAGGACATCAGGACAGAGATTTGTAATGAAAATAAGTCCAGGCTGTCTTTCCTTGTGGGCATCAGCTGCTGGCATCTGCATTGCTGCTGCCGTGAGCATGGCACAGCAGGTAAAAGATTGCTTTTCCTTGTGTGACAGAGGAGCTCTTGACTTGACAGCTAGAGGGATGTAATAGAAAGAGCTGCAACCTCTGCCAGACATGGCAAAGGAGAGTGGGATGTTGTTTCAATTAGTGCTGATGTTAGGAAGGTCTGTAAGAATGGAAACGCTGGTGTTTGCCATGGGCAGGGAAACACATCTGGTTTTCATCTTCTCTTTGTGTTCCAGAAAAAGAGGAGAGTTTGCCTGCAACTAAGACCCCTCCTGCCCTCTGCTGCTCATAGGGAGAAATGTCCAAGCTTCCAGAAGGACATCAGGAGAACGATATGAAATGAAAATAAGTCCAGGCTGGCTGTCCTTGTGGGCATCAGCTGCTGGCATCTGCATTGCTGCTACCATGAGCATGGCACAGCAGGTAAAAGATTGCTTTTCCTTGTGTGACACAGGAGCTCTTGACTTGGCAGCTAGAGGGATGTAATAGAAACAGCTGCAACCTCTGCCAGACATGGCAAAGGTGAGTGGGATGTTGTTTCAGTTGCTGCTGATGTCAGGAAGGACTGTAAGGATGGAAAGGCTGGTGTTTGCCATGGGCAGGGAAAGACATCTGGTTTTCATTTTCCCTTTGTGTGCCAGAAAAAGAGCAGAGTGTGCCCTCACCTTGGACCCCTCCTGCCCTCTTCTGCTGAGATGGAGAAATGTTCCAGCTTGTAGAAGGACATCAGGACAAGGATATGTAGTGAAAATAAGTCCAGGCTGGCTGTCCTTGTGGGCATCAGCTGCTGGCATCTGCATTGCTGCTGCCATGAGCATGGCAAAGCAGGTAAAAGATTGCTTTTCCTTGTGTGACACAGGAGCTCTTGACTTGACAGCTAGAGGGATGCAATAGAAAGAGCTGCAACCTCTGCCAGACATGGCAAAGGTGAGTGGGATGTTGTTTCAATTAGTGCAGATGTCAGGAAGGACTGTAAGGATGGAAAGTCTGGTGTTTGCCATGGGCAGGGAAACACATCTGGTTTTCATTTTCTCTTTCTCTTTGAGTGCCAGATAAAGAGCAGAGTGTGCCCTCACCTTGGATCCCTCCTGCCCTCTTCTACTGAGATGGAGAAATGTTGCAGCTTGTAGAAGGACATCAGGACAAAGATATGTAATGAAAATAAGTCCAGGCTGGCTGTCCTTGTGGGCATCAGCTGCTGGCATCTGCATTGCTGCTGCCATGAGCATGGCAAAGCAGGTAAAAGATTGCGTTTCCTTGTTTGACACAGGAGCTCTTGACTTGAAAGCTAGAGGGATGCAATAGAAAGAGCTGCAACCTCTGCCAGACATGGCAAAGGTGAGTGGGATGTTGTTTCGATTAGTGCTGATGTCAGGAGGACTTTAAGGATGGAACGTCTGGTGTTTCCCATGGGCAGGGAAACTCATCTTGTTTTTATTTTCTCTTTGTGCGCCAGAAAAATAGCAGAGTGTGCCCTCACCTTGGACCCCTCCTGCCCTCCTCTGCTGCTGCTGAGAAATGTTAGAGCTTCTAGAAGGACATCAGGACAAAGATATGTAATGAAAATAAGTCCAGGCTGGATGTCCTTGTGGGCATCAGCTGCTGGCATCTGCATTGCTGCTGCCATGAGCATGGCACAGCAGGTAAAAGATGGCGTTCCCTTGTGTGACACAGGAGCTCTTGACTTGAAAGCAAGAGGGATGCAATAGAAAGAGCTGCAACCTCTGCCAGACATGGCAAAGGTGAGTCGGATGTTGCTTCCATTGCTGATGATTGCAGGAAGGACTGTAAGGATGGAAAGTCTGATGTTTGCCATGGGCAAGGAAACACAGCTGGTTTTCATTTTCTCTTTCTCTTTGAGTGCCAGATAAAGAGCAGAGTGTGCCCTCACCTTGGACCCATCCTGTCCTCTGCTGCTCAGAGGGAGAAATGTTCCAGCTTCTAGAAGGACATCAGGACAAATATATGTAATGAAAATAAGTCCAGGCTGGCTGTCCTTGTGGGCATCAGCTGCTGGCATCTGCATTGCTGCTGCCATGAGCATGGCAAAGAAGGTAAAAGATTGCTTTTCCTTGTGTGACACAGGAGCTCTTGACTTGAAAGCTAGAGGGATGCAATAGAAAGAGCTGCAACCTCTGCCAGACATTGCAAAGGTGAGTGGGATGTTGTTTCAATTAGTGCTGATGTCAGGAGGACTTTAAGGATGGAAAGTCTGGTGTTTGCCATGGGCAGGGAAACACATCTGGTTTTCATTTTCTCTTTGTGTGCCAGAAAAAGAGCAGATTGTGCCCTCACCTTGGACCCCTCCTGCCCTCTTCTGCTGAGATGGAGAAATGTTCCAGCTTGTAGAAGGACATCAGGACAAGGATATGTAATGAAAATAAGTCCAGGCTGGCAGTCCTTGTGGGCATCAGCTGCTGGCATCTGCATTGCTGCTGCCATGAGCATGGCAAAGCAGGTAAAAGATTGCTTTTCCTTGTGTGACACAGGAGCTCTTGACTTGAAAGCTAGAGGGATGCAATAGAAAGAGCTGCAACCTCTGCCAGACATGGCAAAGGTGAGTGGGATGTTGTTTCAGTTGCTGCTGATGTCAGGAAGGACTGTAAGGATGGAAAGGCTGGTGTTTGCCATGGGCAGGGAAACAGAGCTGGTTTTCATTTTCTCTTTCTCTTTGAGTGCCAGATAAAGAGCAGAGTGTGCCCTCACCTTGGACCCCTCCTGGCCTCTGCTGCTCAGAGGGAGAAATGTCCCAGCTTCTAGAAGGACATCAGGACAAAGATATGTAATGAAAATAAGTCCAGGCTGGCTGTCCTTGTGGGCATCAGCTGCTGGCATCTGCATTGCTGCTGCCATGAGCATGGCACAGCAGGTAAAAGATTGCTTTTCCTTGTGTGACACAGGAGCTCTTGACTTGAAAGCTAGAGGGATGCAATAGAAAGAGCTGCAACCTCTGCCAGACATGGCAAAGGTGAGTGGGATGTTGTTTCAATTATTGCTGAAGTCAGGAAGACTGTAAGGATGGAAAGTCTGGTGTTTGCCATAGGCAGTTAAACACATCTGGTTTTCATTTTCTCTTTGTGTGCCAGAAAAAGAGGAGAGTGTGCCTGTAACTTGGAGCCCTCCTGCACTCTTCTGCTGAGATGGTGAAATGTTCCAGCTTGTAGAAGGACATCAGGACAAAGATATGTAATGAAAATAAGTCCAGGCTGGCTGTCCTTGTGGGCATCAGCTGCTGGCATCTGCATTGCTGCTGCCATGAGCATGGCACAGCAGGTAAAAGATTGCTTTTCCTTGTGTGACACAGGAGCTCTTGACTTGAAAGCTAGAGGGATGCAATAGAAAGAGCTGCAACCTCTGCCAGACATGGCAAAGGTGAGTGGGATGTTGTTTCAATTAGTGCTGATGTCATGAAGGACTATAAGGATGGAAAGGCTGGTGTTTGCCATGGGCATGGAAACACAGCTGATTTTCATTTTCTCTTTCTCTTTGAGTGCCAGTTAAAGAGCAGAGTGTGCCCTCACCTTGGACGCATCCTGCCCTCTGCTGCTCAGAAGGAGAAATGTCCCAGCTTCTAGAAGGACATCAGGACAAAGATATGTAGTGAAAATAAGTCCAGGCTGGCTGTCCTTGTGGGCATCAGCTGCTGGCATCTGCATTGGTGTTGCCATGAGCATGTCACAGCAGGTAAAGGATTGCTTTTCCTTGTATGACAGCTGTTATGCCATTCTGATTCACCCTTTGCATCCACATCATACAGTTTTTTTCCACACTGGTGTTTCTATCCAGCAGTGTGCATATGTGCAGTGCTACAGATGTTGGTGGTCCTGCCTGTGGTAGGGGGTTGGAGATTCGTGATCCTTGAGGTCCCTTCCAACCCGGGCCATTCTGTGTGTGTGTGTGTGACTGGCTAAACACCAATTGTTGCTAGCTCAGCAGGTATACTGCTAATTATTGAACGCCTGACAGCTGCTTATCAACACTTGGCCACTATTTCTGGACACCTGCTCATCCCTGAAGAGAGAGAAGTTTGGAAGGAGGACAGAGGGGAGTCTCTTGATGCCTGCCTGTTGCATCCCAACCTGCCCACAGAGTGAGTCAGTTCGGCCTTGTGTGGAGGGCCTGGCTTCTTTGGAGTCTGTTTTTCTTTTGCTGAGCTTCTCCTATCCAAACAGAATGGCCTTACAACATGCTTTCTGGTCCTTAATGCTATACCCATGCAATTTGTAACTATTACAGTTCTGTAAGTGAGAATTGATCACATGATTGAACAACTGTATTTCTAAAATATGTTATGAAATAACTTCTTTTTACTAATACTAATACTAATAAAGTCTTTCTACTTTTTCAAACTGTTTCTAAGGGCAAATTACAAAACACATCGTGCTGTACTGCTTCAGAGCAATCCCACATTTGATAGCCAGTGCAGAAACAACATTCCATCCTACAGCATTAGCTAGTTCAGAGGTACCAGACGTGTATCTGGATGTGGCTGTTGTGCATAACTGGGGCTGAGGGATCAGAAGTGACAGCTCCACTCTTGGAGACCACAGAACTAAAATGGAAAGATAAAATAGTTGCAGGGCAATTGTTCTGTGTGCCTGAAGCAGGGACCGATTTATGGGGGAGAGATTTAACAGTTAAATGAGGATTACAGCTGCAAGTCTGTGAAACAGATATCAGGGGTCAATGAATGTGTTAACAGCTGTGATGAAGAAGAAATGAATCCAAAGGTGTGGGCAGGGGAAGGAAATCGGGGTGGACTCACAATTTTCCCTTACAAATAACTGCCCAAGGAGGGAGTGGAGCTGTGAAACAGCAACAATATCCCATAGCCTTAGAAGGGAGAGTGGGTCTAAAAGCTGTAACACAGACAGTGCTTAAGGATGGTCTTCTGGAACCTTTTCTGTGGCCTTATAACACCCCAATCCTGTCGGCACGGAAGGCAGACGGCACGTATCGGCTGGTGCAAGATGTAAGGAAATGACTGAACCCGTTCTCAAAAGACAGCCTGTGGTTCCTAACCCCTATACCCTAATGAGTCAGATCCCACACGGACAGCAGTGGTTTGGTGTGAGAGACCTCACAGATGCTTTCCGGACAGCCTCTGGACTCAGAGAGAAATGGCTGCGTTTGTATGAGGACACATTGTAATCCTATCGTGATTCGTGATGATACTGTAGATACTGGAACTCCTGCTAATCCTTGTCTTTGCAGCATGTGAAGCAAGCAGCTGGTGCTGCTGTCATGCAGAAAGCTCCCTTCCAACCACTCAGCAAGCATTTGGATGAGACAGCTTCCTGCTGGGAGCCCTCCGACATCACTGCTGCCTCCTCCAGAACCATACCTGCAGATGCTTCAGAGCTCTTCAGCATGGACTTCCTTCCTCCCATCAGCAGCTGCTCCTGCACTGACCTTCATTCACACTGGGATACCATCTGCTTCCAGCAGGAGCTGACCTGCGAGACAGAGAAAGGAAACGTGGGATGAGCACCAATGCAGAAGCACAAGGCTGTGTCACCACCACGTCTTGCAGCCTTGGGAAGTCAGCTGCAACTGCAGCCTTGGTCAGAATTGCAACGGGCACCGTAAATTAAGTGTGACCTCTGAAGTTGTTGCCATGATCAGAAATAGACGCTGAAATCGCTCACATAACTGTCGGTGGTTCCCTCCAAATTCTTTTGCTTTGGGGAACAGATGGATTCGGAATGGAAGGACACGAGAAAAATGACATCTGTTTGAGCTCAGCAGACTTGAGAGGTGGGCCTGGGTGAACCTCATGAGGTTCAGCACAGCCAAGTGCAAGGTTTGGCATTTGGGCCGGAGGAATCCCAGGCATTCTTTTGTCATCGTGGTGGTTTCCAATAGACCCCAACAATGAGACATCAGGTCGCCGTGTGGGCTCCTGGGTGACACTGCCATTTCCCAGCCATTGCAGCCTAGGGGCAAATAAAGTAAAATACTTCAGAAAGATCTCACACTGATTGCATATTTTACTGTTCTTTTACACAAAACAGAAGGGGAGGGCAGCAGATGCATGCAGCTGCATCAACACCCAGGCTGCTAAAGGAATGGAAAGACAGAAACATCAAATATCAATGCGTTATTCTAATGCAAGGAGGGAAGCTTTTTTCAATGTTACTTTTTATCATTTAAAATGAGCAGTTGGCACTCTTAAAGGAAAATCCTAGGCCCCAGGTTCTGGCAGTGTGGCAATCTGGCACGGACTCAGCTGTGACTGATCCAAACAGTCTGTTCCAGATTTTAACATCCCTTCTATGCATTCACAAGTTTTCTCTCTTGACTTCCCCTTACAGCCGTTAGATGCCAGCAAAACATCCCACAAACACTCCTTAACTCTGTGCACACAGGCACCCATCCAACCAGAGCCATCAGTCATTCCCAGCCATGCGCTCTTCCTCCAATCATGGTCAGCATCACACGGCCGTCACGCAGCTCACTTGACTCAGTTTTTCTCTTCTTTCTGGAGGTGTCCTTGCTTCTCAGCCTTACCTTCTCGTGATGTTTATCTCGCTCTGCAGCTCCTGCTCTGAATAGGCTTTCTTGGATTCCCGCATGACAGGCACAAAATGCAGCCACAGCCCCTGCCACCAAGGTCAGCTCTTCAGCACACATTACCTGAGGAGCACTTGGCAACTCCTGCAACCTGAGCAGTGCCAGGAAGACTGTTTCACTTCTGCTTCTCCTGGCTCAGAAATTCATTTTCCTACCTAGAAAATGGGAAAAGAAAGAAAAAAAATCCTGACATAAAGCAGACACAATTGATACTACGGAATTCTGGAAGGCAAGGGATTTGCCCTCTGTGATGAGAAGTTGAGTGCAAAGAACTAAGAAGAGCCATGAGCAGGTTGTGAACTTGTGGGTAAAATCAGGAAGTGCAGCAGTGCAGGGCTTCTGGAGGTGAGGGTCTGCTACAGCCGCCTGGAAAGAGAGCCTGTTGGTGGGAGCTGCTTACTGCAGCCAGCAGAAGCATCGCACTCACTGACTCTCATCCTGATGGGGGATTCCAGTCAGTCTGGGAAATCAGCATGGCTGGCTGCAAGCAATCTGACAGACTCCTGGAGTGCAGTGAGAATCACTCTGTGGTGCAGGCATTGGGCACAGCAAGCAGAAGGGAAGCATTGCTGGACATGGTGCACACCAGGGGTTACGACAGGAGGCGGTCAGGGCTGCAGTGACCATGCCCTCCTTGAGCTTGTGATCTCAAGGAATGTGGGCCTGGCAGGAAGCAAAGGCAGGAGCCTGAACTTCAGGAGAGCCAGCTGCAGGCTGTTCCAGGAATTCTTGGACGAGATCCTCTGGACAACTGTTTGTAGGGGCAAAGGGATGGAAAAGAGCTGGTCACTTTTTCAGGAAAACTTGCTCAGGTTGCACGCTGAGATGCAGGAGAGGAAGGGGAGGAGGTGCCAGCACAGCTCTGCACGATGCTCTGCCACACTGGGCAGCTTGATCATGGCTCAGCAGTGGGATCCGACGTGGAGAAGGGGAGAAGGAAATCAAGGATGGGAGGGAACCATCAGACACAGTCGGTGAGTGTCTGTGAAGTCTTGCAGACCCAGAGATTCCCAGGTTGTTTCTGCTTTCGTAGCATTTGTGTGCTGCAGGGTGAGCAAATTCTTCTGCTGCTTGATTCTTCTGCAGGAGCCGCCTAAAAGGGAAATGGCCACTGAGCTGCAGACCAAGCAGTACTGCCTGACGTTGGCCAGGGGGAGCTTCTCCTGCCGCAGTGTGCTGATGACAGGTCTGGAGATGATCTGCAGGGCCAGTTCGTAGATGGGAGCCAGGAAAGGACATGATGGGAGGAGGGAGGTGTTAAGCAACATCCAAGGCATGGAAATGCATCAGAAAGCCCTGAAAAGCATCACAAAGCCACAGCCAGGAAGCTTGGGAGTATCATGAGCAGCATCCAGGATGCGAGAGATTATTTGCTACCATGCCAAATGGTAGCAGAGCTCCCCCTGCAGACATCCCAAAGCCAGACAAAACAGGAACAAACCCGGAGCTGTGCTGCACAAACCCAACACCCACAGCATTGCAAGCTGAGGTGCCTTGCTGTTTGCTGCATTCATCCCAGTCCGTGTGAATGAAGACTCTGGAGGCAGTCAAGGCGTTGATTGAGCACGAGTGTGCTTTTATTATTAAATAAAGGACAGGAGGGTGGGAGAGGTCCACGGTGAAGATGGGACTCATCCTGTCTTGTCATGGAGAGAGTGGCTCAGAGCTCTCAGTGCTGCTGTCCGGTGCCTGGGACTGGAGGTCTGATTGACAGTCCTCATTCAAGAGGCTCTGCTCCTCTTCACTGACACTGACCTGCTCCTGCATGGAGGTGCTGCTGTCGGGGCACTCACACTGTGCTTGGGATGGGCTGCACTGCAAAGACTCTGGGTTAAAATCCACACTTGTGACTGTGGTGTCTTGCAGGCTCAGGTCAGCAACTTCAGCAGAGCCAGGTGTAATGAGAGCATGAACTTCGATGATCTCCTTCTCTCCATTACTGATGTCAGATGGAAGGCTGCTGTTGGAACTGCAGCAATTTGTGCTTCCTAAGAGCTCTCCACTGATGGAAGCACAGAGAGCATCCTCGCTACTTGCCCTGGATCCTCTGGGTTGGCAAGGGCTCGATTCACCTAGAAAGGATACACAGGGGTTAGTGTCAAACTTTCACAAGCTGAATTACGACAGTGGTTCTTGATCAGGGGTGAACTGAAGATGCTAGGCAGGGGCTGGAATGCCAGAAGGAGATACAAGTGCAGAGCAAGCTTGAATTCTATGTTCATGAAAAGCAGGGATTTGGAAACTGCATTTGCACCCTTACCTGCCAGGACTACCACTGCTGTTTCTGAGGGCTGCCTGGCATTGTGCTGCAGTTGGCGTTTGCTGCCAGAGGATGGCTTTCTGAGGCTGAAGCAGCAACACCAACTGCTAGCTGGTGATTCCTCACTCTTGCTGGGTGGATTTTGCCTGGAGAGAGAAAACAGCCAATGCTGTGAGTTGTGCGTGGTGCAGGGTGAGGGAAGAGCTGCACTGAGCTCTTGGCAGCAGTTGCTTGTTCCTAGCACTGCCTGGTTTCTGCAGAAAAACAGAAAAGCCCACCCAAAGAATGATGCTGGGTGCTGGAAAAGAAAGTCCTCTTTACCTTTCAGATGGAAAGTCAATGACGGTGTGGAACTTGCCCTGCCCAGCTGCAGGGCTTTCTTCCACTTCAATGTCCCGGCTGCTCTCTGTCACAGGGGGAGAGCTGCTGTGGCCTCGCCTCTGTGCCTGTGCCTCCTCCAGGCTGAGCAGCTTTGTGGCAGCAGAAGAGACCCCCACAGACTTGGGCCCTGGGAGAGAATTGTGCCCTGTCAGGGAAAACCACAGGTAAGAGCGAGGATCAGAAAGCAGCAGCACAGCCACCACAGTTCTGGGGGAGGTGCTGTATTTTTCTCAGGCTTGCTTATCCCAGCCACTGGAAGAAGAGGAGCCCAAAATAACCATGTGGGCAGAAGTCTGTTTATGGCAAAGGACATGGTCATCATTAAGAGAGCTCACCCCTAGATAAAAGGGACAGGGAACTGAGAAAGCTTCACTGCAACGCTTGCATCAAGCTTTTCCTGCATGCAAACCATAATAATGACGGTTTCCTCCTTGTGAAGTTTGGGCTTGGACATTCTCAGCATCCAGCAACAGGATGCCACACCCTAATGGAAGCCCAGAGGTCTGCTGTCCCCTTGATGGTAAAAGAGTATCTCAGAGGTCCTGGAGAAGGCCTGCATTTGATCAAGGTGTCAGGTCAAGATCAAGCTAATGGAGGAAGACACTCACCTGCTGCATCTGCAATGTCTGCTCCGGATTTGGAGCCGAAGAGGACGTCGGTGTGGTTGATGATGAATTCCACCACATCCGACTGCGTCTGCAGCTCCATGCAGGCAGCTCTTCCGCTGGCGCAGGCAGACTCGTTCTGCTGTGATCTGTAGAAAAGGCAGATTTTAGAAGTCATTTCTCCAAGACCGTTTCCCCGAGTCTGAATTGTTGCAGCCAAAAGCTGTCAGCTGAGGCTCTGGAGACTTCCACAGTGGGCAATCAGTGATGCCACTGCAGAAATTCCCCTGGATGATCAAGGACACATCAGTCCCATCTAAAGAATAGAACACAATTGTCACCTAGATATTGTGCCCGTGGGGTTGGAGAACAGCCCAGGCTCCTGCGCTTCTGTCAGCCACAGATTTTACAGGAGAAGAGCACATTTGATGGAGAAAAAGGGAGGACTGTTTTTTTTTTACGGAAGAACAGATGAAGCGTTGTGTTGAAACAGAACCAGAAGTTTACCTTAAGAGGTTTGGAGCCCACACAATGGCTAGGTTCTTGGCATGCATGTTTGTTACCGTGGAGCTCCCAGCCAGACACGCCAAGTGTCTCATCAGGTACTCCAGTGTCCTGGAAAACAAGAGAGGCAAACGTTCAGCACCAACGAGCATGCCGTGCTGCAATTCAGAAAGCAAACCTCCATTCATGCTACTTCTTGTGATTGCTACTGTCACAGAAGATGAAGTAGATCCAACTTGACTGAGTGCCACGCTGCAGCACCAAGCCCCAGCACAGCACAGCCGCAGCCATCAGCTGCACCAAGCGTGCCCCCGTGCCCAGGAACTGACCCCATAAAGTAACCCCATGGAGCCTTCAACCCTTCAGCATACACAGGCATCGTGTTGCCGGCGTGAGACAGAGCCTGGAACCGCATCGTTGCCCTCTGCAATGCAGCAGGGCTGAGCTCAGCAGGCTGAGGGCAGCACTGACCTGTAGTGAGGAGCGGGCAGCTGCTGGATGACGTCCTGCATTCTGAGCAGCCGCTCCTCCTCTGTAGCGGCACCAACAGCATCCTGGAGTAGTGCAGAAAGGGAGCGAGACACCAATCAGGCTAGTACACCACTGCGAGTAAACCTCGTGGGGCTGACAGCAAAAGGGCCTCCGAGCTGGGGCACTGCTGCAGCCATCTGCCAAGAGGCCCAGGAAGAGGGAAATGAAAGACGTGGCCTTGTGCTTACCGAGAACTTGCCGTACAGCTGGTGGGTGAGCAGAGGGTTCGGGAGCTCCCTGAAGTACATCTTGCAGAGGGAGCTCACGCTGTGAATGTCACGGACGGTGAGCTCAGGAATCTGCTCCGACTCAAATTCCTGCCTGGAGAGAGGGACGCAAACCCGGTTGAGCGAGAGGAAGGCAAGCCCAAAGCCACACCAGATGCACTCAGGCTGTGTCAGTCGCAGCACTCTTACCGCAGTCTCTGGATGTTGGACGCGACGCCGGACAGGCGGTATATCCCCTGCACCACGCCGTGCTGCTCAATGAACTCAGCGCAGCTCTGGAGGACCTGGGGGACTGAAGAACACGTGCCAGCCGTCAGTGGAGCTCCTGATTCAATCGTGCTTCAGGCTGTGCTTCCGGGAGTCACATCCCATCCACTAAGCCCAGCCAGGCTTGGCTGAAGCAAATACAGATGTGCTTGTCTCTTAGGAGCATCCGCCTCACTTGATCCTTCAGCCATCAACTCCCATTACACGTGCCTACACTGCTATCAGCCTGCCCCCTGCTAGATATGAGCTCCCTTTCATCTTCTTTAGATGCCCAGCAGAGGAAGATCTCAGGAATGGGCAGCTCCTTACCATCACGACCGGAGTGGAGAAGATGCTCTCCCAGGTCACCGCCAAACACCCTTTCCTTCTCCACCTCCCGCTCGGTCGGTTTCTTTGGGCGGGCCTTCACCAAGGAACGAAGGAAGGTGAGGATCTTGCTGCGTTTCTTGGGCACTGCACAACAAAAGGAAGAAACCAGGTCATTTCAGGTCTGGCTCCGTTGGACGAGGGCGAGCACAGCACATTCTACAGAGCACGTCAGAACGGGAAGAACATTACCAACCAGTTCATACAAAAAGGGATTTTCCCCATCTCTGGAGGAGCCCAAGGCCAGGCTGGATGGGGCCCTGGGCAGCCTGATCTAGTCTCACATTAAATGTGGGGGCTGGGAGACCATCCTGAGGAGGGTTGGAGCATGATGATCCCTGAGGTTCCTTTCCATCCCAAGCCATTCCATGAAGATTCTATACTTTCCCCAAGTCCAGTCATAAACACAGGAGGATTGGGCCAAATCTCTGCCCCATGGTGTGCATGAAGAATCATCAACCCAGAGGACAATGTGGGATGGATAAAGGAGGTACTAAACATGGAACGCACCCCAAATAAGACCTCATTTTGCTTTCCCACACCATCAAATGTAACATCCCTACCTGGCTTTGGCACAGAGTTGATGAGTGCCTCAGGAATGTTCTTATTAATGAGTTCTACACACTCCCCTGGGAAAAATCCAACCTGTAACAAGAAGAAAAGAGAGGCCAACTATGGCATGCAGCACTTCTCAGGTCTGAACTGTTAAACCAAAAGCCACGTAACATTTCCCTCGGAACGTGCTTGCCTGATGTTCCATAAGACTATCCAGCAGAAAATGGCCATAGTTCACAGCATAAAGGTAATAATTTTTCAGCATTTGCAGCCAAAGGCAAGGTCCTCTGACACCGACACAGGGAAACTGTTTATGTCCATTAGGCATCCTGAGCAGGCAGAGCAGCTCTAAGCTGAGATTCCTGCCTTTACTGCAGTTGCACTCTCCAGTCTGAAGCTTGTGCTTACCTGGAAGCCGAGCTTGCCTCTCCACCAGGGGGTCAGCTCCTTTGGTGGCATGTCGATGACACACACGATGTCTCCCACCTGCAAGAGATTGCAACGTCAATCCCAGCTTCAGCACGGCTGGGAGGAAAGCACAGCTCAAATGACTGCATTCTTCTGCACTGCCAAACATCGCCGAGCATGAGAGCACTTGCACCAGTGCAGCTCTGAAGGCATTTGCCACTGTAGAATTGAGCAACAAGGAACGCCTTGAACTGCTTACCTCAAAGGAGAGTTCATCCGCTGCCTGGGCAACGTATCTCTTAACGACATGGGCAGCAGCAATAGCTGGAACATTCACAGGTGCCACCTCATGGTCTAGCAGGGGCTTCCCCTTGTTCTCAGCCTGAAACAGAGAGCGCAGGCCATGGTGAGGAGCTGGGAACCAACAAGGAGGATTTCAAGGTGAGGAGCACATCTGCAGAGCAAGCTGCAGGAAATGCACTCGGTCCTTATCATGGGCACTTCAGAAGGAACTGCAAGTCTAATAACGGCTGTTTCTCTCCCTGGTGTGCAGCAGGCACACGCCAGCAAAGATGCATCTCTCCCCATCCAGACTAATCAGCAATGGCACTGACGCAGACAGGTGGCCTTGTCCATTTTGCCCCCTCCTTTCCTGCGCTCTTTGTGCAGGAAGGCTGGCTGTTTAAGATGCTAGGAGACCGTGAAGAGGGAAACCAAAGCTACGGCTGCAGTTACAAGGTGCAAACAGTGCCATTGCAAGCACCAAGCAGCTCTCTTGAGCAGTCCAACCAACAGTGAGGCCAAACAGAGCAGAGAATGATTGTTGTTTCTGCAGCCATTTCAAGGGAAAAGTCAGTAGAGGACAAACACAACACCCGAGATGGCTCTGGTACTTTTATAAACTTGCCACGCTTGCACTACTGTCTTGCCACAGAGGAGCTCTCTTGGAAAGCAGGAGAGCACATCTGCGGCTCACTCTGCTGGCTGCAGTCAGGGAACAAAGACCAATCAGAGCTTCATACTCTACCTCTGTCCATGCCAGGTCAGGCCCACAGCTGATCTCGCTGCACGCCACGGCCATCAGCGTAGGTGTGACAAGCTGGAACTGAAAAGAAACACACTTTTATTTTCTCTGTTCACATCTCTGCTGTGCTCCCTACAGCTGTCGGGCACACTCACACAGCCCAAGCACGCCTGCTGGTGTCCCTGGTGATGCTGTGCAGCTCTGCACAAGCTGGGGCTGGGACTCTTTGCCTAAGGGATTGCTTTCCATAAAACCAGCTGGTCACAGCACCACAGACAGCATCCTTCTGAGGGCTGAGCTGCAGAGCACGTGGAGAAAACCCACACGTGACCAGCGTCCCATCAAAGCTGGATGAGGCTGTGTTACTAAACACGGGGCGTCACGGGCTGCTAAAGCATGTGGGGGGACAAACCATGGCAGGTACCTGGCAAGAGATCAGAACGAGGAAGAGAAATCTCACGAATCCGCAGCCGTTCCTTGTCACTTTGCTCTGATCTTCCACGAGCAAAAGCTGCAGCAGGGTAGCAGGCAGAGGGTGGAGAGAGGAGAGAGAAAGAGCAGGTCAGTTTGCTTCCACGGTTCAGCAAAGATCACGAGGGAAAAATCAAAATCTGCCCTCCCTCAACTTAAAAACTTAAGTTTTCAACTTAACACCATTTCCCCTTGTCCTACTGTTATCTACCCTTTCAAAGAGTTGATTCCCCTCCTCTTTTTAGGCTCCCTTTAGGTACTGAAGGCTGCCATGAAATCAACCCACAGCCTTCTTTTCTCCAGGCTGAACAAGCCCAGCTCCCTCAGCCTGTCTTTGCAGGGGAGGTGCTCCTGTCCCCTGATCATCTCTGTGGCTTGCCTCTGGACCCTCTCCAACAGCTCCCTGTCTTTCTGGACACTGTGCTGCAGATGGGGCCCCACAAGGGCAGATTAGACAGGGACAATCACCTCCTGTCCCTCATGGCCACCGCTCTGCTGATGGAGATAATGTGATCCTATGAGCTCCGCCAGCCAGCAGTTCTAGCACTCACTGTCCCCCCGTCTCTCCCACACTGTCTCAGCTTACCTACAAGGTGCTGCACAGGACGGTGTGAAGACAAAGGGACGCAGTCGGTGCACAAGTGCAACAAGCGAGCTGCTCAGTCAGAGCTCCAGCGCTCCAATGAAGGGACGCAGCACGCACTGCTCCTCCCCTCATTCTAGCCCTTATGACATCACTGAGGGCCACCAGGCTGCTCCACCACGACGGACAGGGTGGGGAGGCAAGACCAGTCACAAGGGCAGAAGATTCCAACAGCCCAGCCCAACGTTCTGGAATCAGGGGCTGCTTGGAATTCTACCCCAGCCAAATCCTGGAGAAGCTGGCACGGGGTCGTCATGACCAAAGCGCAGGACCTGGCGCTTGCTCTTGTTGAGCCTCGCACAACTGGCCTCAGTGCATCCCTCTGGAGGGCCTTCCTGCCCTCAGCCAGATGGACGCTTCCTCCCAGCAGCGTACCTTGCAGTGCTGGGCCCATGTCAAATCCACACTAGAGTGGGTTTTGTTACATTCAAGGGCATGTTGCAGCACCCATCTATTTCACCTGGAAGGAAATAAAGCAGGAGATGGGAGAAACATAGAACTGATGCCAGACTGCTTTATCACCTTCTTACACCAACTTCCCTTGCCTCATCCCCTACCCCAACTCCTGGATGATGCCCACAGGCTGATAGTTGGATCTCAAGTCCATAGGACTCCTTTCACAGGGCTCCATCAAAAAGGCTGTCACACTTGTTCCGTACACTCACACTGACCCAGCAGTGGTATCACAGTCACTTAACACACACACAACAACCAAACCCCGAGCATGCACATCCCTTCCTGCGTGACTGCAGCCCACAGCTCCCCTTCACACCTCCGTGGATCTCTGGTGTTTTACACTGATGCAGCCTTGCTGCAGCTCCGTGGCTGTCACACAAGGCCTGCAGGACCTCTTTCTCTGCAAACCCCGTCTGCAGGCATTGGTTCACGAGGTTCACCTCCTGCCCTCCTGAGCAAAAACAAGCACTAAGAACAAGAGCAAAGCACGCTGGACTCGACCTGGCTGGATCCCCAACCCTCAGTCCTGTCAGACGGACCCTGGTGTGGAGACTCATCCCCAAAGCCTGGCTGGACATCAGCACAGGCATCCTTCTTCAAACGCCCCATCCAAGCAGCAAGGGATCAAAGCTGTTGGCACAGCTGAAACAGAAATGCTGTGTGAGTTTCCTGTTAGCACTGAGCAGGAACAAATCTACCGCTGAGCAGCAGGATGTGAGACAAGCAGCAGAAGACACCCAACCTGCAGAACCAGCTCTTTTGGGGTCGGTCCAGATGTTTGTCTGCTCCCTTCCCTGGCCCAGGCCAAGCTTGTGAGCTGCTCCTCCTTTGTGCAGGGGGAAATGCTGCAGATGCCATGTGGTGGCTATGCACAGCATGCCTTGCACTTGCTTTTCCTCTCTCCATCTGCCATCTTCCATTAGCAAACAGCATCTCCAGCCTCCAGAGATCACTGAGTCCAACGCCTGCACAACAGTGAAAAAAAAGATATGATAAGGGGTACTTAAAGCACAGCATCTGTAATCAGATCAGACTCCTGCACTGTGAAGACTTCCATGAGTATTCCTGCAGAGTGCATCACTTAGTCTCTCCTAAGCCTTGTGTTCATGGTTTTCCTGTAAGAGCTTGTCTAAACACTGCCTGTAATCGTGGTTATGCTAGAAGCATTTGGATTTATTGATCCTCAGTGTGATTTCAATAACAAATGCAGATGTTTTTTTGTTAGGGACAGCTTTCAATTTCTCAACTGAAATTTCAATATTGCATTAGGTGTTGACAACCACGGGGCTGCAGTACAGAGAATTACAGGAAGATGAATTTCTCCATCTCCATGCTCCTAGACATTTATGGTTACAGTGATGTAGTTATATACAAAGTTGCAAGATTCCAAAGCTAGAATAACCTCTTGGTGCAGCAGGATGTCTGGAGCCCAAGTGCAGAGTCTCAGTGTTGCAAAGCCTTGAAGAGGTGCACCGTATGTGCTGGGGCTGATGACACAGACACTGGAGCAAGGCCAGTGTGATGTTAGAAACTTGACCAGCAGCTGATCTGTTGTCAGCCATTTCTGGACACAAACGGGATCTGGTCGACTTAGGACATGACCTTTGGGCTGGAGAGCAACTCCCCGAGGAATCACACAGCCACTGCAGACCGTTGGCAAGAACCCCATACCAAAACAGCTCATCTGCAATCAGTTTTTAATCTGTGCAGCAGTGATTGGAACAGGCGCACGCTCTCTGGAATTGCAGGAATGTTCACAAGTGGAATGGACATCACCTGTGTGCTCCAGCTCTTCTGTGTGCATGCTAGGAGCAGTGATCCCCCTGCACCCAGGGCTGCAATAAAGTCCTGTTGGGTTTCTAACCTGCCCACCAGCAGCCCAGGCTGCCCAGAGCCACATCCAGCCTGGCCTTGGCTGCCTGCAGGGATGGGGCATCCACAGCCTCCTTGTGCAACCTGTTCCAGTGCCTCACCACCCTCTGGCTGAAAAACTTCCTCCTCACATCCAACCTAAACGTCAACACCCCTCGTCTCAGTTTAAAGCCATTCCCCACTTGTCCCATCACCATCCACCCTCCAAAACAAAACACCTCGGCTGTTCAACACTGAAAGAGTTGCAACTCAGAATGTCCACACCTCCCTTCCTGCACCCTGCATCCTTTTTTCATTGTACTGTGATTACGTACCATTCCATTGTCACCCTCATTCTCTCATTATCTAGGCAGTTTACTGACATTAAATTTTCCAGCAACAGATGCCCACAAGGACAGCCAGACTGGACTTATTTCCAATACTTACCTTTGTCCTGATGTCCTTGTAGGAGGTGGGACATTTCTCCATCTCAGCAGCAGAGGGCAGGAGGGGTCCAAGGTGAGGGCACGCTCTCCTCTATTTTTCTGGCACTCAAAGACAAAGGGAACAAGAAAACCAGATGTGTTTCCCAGCCCATGGCAAACACCAGCCTTTCCATCCTTACAGTCCTTCCTGCCATCAGCAGAGACATTTTGCTTTCTTGTGCCACTTCATCCCTTTAGCATCTGGCATTCTAACAAAAAAGTACTGTAACACAAGAATTTTAATATTTTCATATTAAATGTCAGAATTAGAACCATTATGTTTACCAAATATTTAAAACGTTCAACCCAGTGAGAAGTGAATTGATGTGGTATTTAGCATTCAGATAAGAACTTGTAAAGGAAGTAAAAAGTGCTGCTTTCATAAACTATGGTCTCATTGTCAAGCCTTGCACTTTCTCAGCAGATTATTACAGAATGTTCATTCAGGCAGGAATTAAGAGATGCGTGTGAATTGATAACAACAATGAATAATTAAGAAAGCTTGACTGCAGTCTGCTTGAGGATTCCAGTCTGAAGTGTGTTCCACCTGATGACAACTGGGAATTTCTTTCTCTCACCATTAGAAGCATTGCACCTCTGACTAAACACATAGCTAATCACCACTGAAAACCTAGGTGCAATTTCTGCAGTGCACAGACCAACTACGTGTTGATTAACATTCAGAGAGATTGTGCAGGTGTCCTTTTAGGAACTGGCCTACAGTATGCTAAGAGGGATGGATGTGGGGACATTAGGATAACGTGCCCTCTGCCCTTTAAGACAGCCCCAGCAGAGCAGGTCAGCAGGCTGAAGAGCTGAGTGGGTCACCAGGGCTCAGAGACTTCACTCGGCCATCTGAAAGTTGAGGGACTTCAGCCCAAGCTGCCCTTTTCCATGCAGGCAAGGAGGCCAAGAGAAGGTGGATCGGCACGGTTCTGGTGCAGACAGGGGCTGCAGTGTGAGCAGGCCTACACAGACAAGGCTGTGCCCACACAGAGTGACAGCAGCTTTCGCTGTGAGCAGATTCCCAGGGGGCCTGAGCCATGGCAGTTCTTGATGGCAGCATGTTCCAATCAGCCCTGGAAGTCTTCTCTGGACGTCTGTCGCATTCTGGAATCCACACTGAGGACGCAGTCGCTGTGTCAGAGCAGCTGGCAGAGTCACGGGGAACCGTGACGTAGTTGGCCCAGGGAGCAACAACAAGGCCTGCACTGCTCAGCCAGCCCAGGCCAAAGGGGAGCACGAGAGAGAGCAGAGGAGAGAGGGGGGGAAAGAGGGCCAGGAAGGAAAGGCCTGTGCCTGAATGGACGTGTAGCAGCAGCTGCTGACAGCAAACTCGG
Source organism: Phasianus colchicus (assembly GCF_987193195.1). NCBI lineage: Eukaryota > Metazoa > Chordata > Aves > Galliformes > Phasianidae > Phasianus > Phasianus colchicus. Next base: position 2,526,323 of record NC_143476.1, read on the forward strand.
TGATGGCAGGGGCACAGCAGAGCAGTGCAATGCTGGCAGCTTCCTGTGTCTTTCACACAGGCACTGCAGACATGGCCAGCACTGGGAGATCAGCAGAACTGCTGCACACCTCTGCCAGCCCAGGCCAGAGGAGTGCAGAACAGTGAGCTGCTGCTGAGGGGAGAGAGGATGGCCTGAGAGCTGACCTGAGAGGCAGGGCTGGCTGTGTGACAGCAGCCTCTGTGTCCTCCTCCTGTGTCTGTGAGGGCCAGAGGGCCAGAAGAGAACATGCCCAGACAACGAAGCCCTGCTGTCCTCTGCTGCTCAGCTGGAGAGATGTTCCGCCTTCCTGAAGGACGCTGATCCAAAGGGAAGGAATCAAAGGAAGTCCAGGCTGGCTGTCCTTGTGGGCATCAGCTGCTGGCAGCTGCCTCTGTGCTGCCATGGGCAGGGCACAGCACACACAGTGTTTGCAGTTCCCTGTGTGACACTGGCCCTGGTGACCTGACAGCCATAGGGAGACAAGAGAAAGAGCTGCCTCCCTCTGCCAGATGAGGCAAAGGTGAGAATCCCAGAATCACAGCATGGCCCGGGTTGGAAAGGAGCTCAAGGTTCATGAATCTCCAACCCTTGGCTCTCCAAGGGTGCACAGGGGGCTTTGTTCTCCCTGTGGTGCAGCTTCAGTGCCAACTCACAGCTGAGCTGGTTGGCACACTGTGACAGCCTGCCGCTCTGAAGCTCTTGGGGCAGTGCTCAGTTCTTTCTGAAGTACTCTGGAAAATGCTGCTTCTCCTTCACCAAGTCTGTTTCCAGACAGACGTCTTTTTCTCCTCTGTACACACAAACAGTATCTTGTAACTCCCTGGCACAGTGCTCAGAAGTGATACTTCTGGAAGCACGTCAGAGAAAAGTGGCCTTGTCCCAGTGGACTTTCAGAGCAGATGAGAACAAGTCTTGGTTGACGGCTTTCTTCTGCTTCTGGAACTGCACAGGCAGGTTGTGTGTTGTCATACTTTATGCCAGAGTGCCAAACTGAAGCAGTTTCTGCAACCTCTTTTTTTCATACTTGTCACTCTTTGCTGAGACCTTAACTTAGTCATTTTTAATGCGCTCTCATCTAAACTACTGTGTCCTCCAGTGTCAGTGTTGTATGAATCAGGACTGTGGGATTTCATCAGTGAAAGGATTCTGCTCTAATGACTGTCATTCTAAAGCTGATATTGTTTCTACCGCATCAGGCTTGCATGAAGCATCTCTGATCAACAGAGAAATCAGAAAAATTGCTTTTCCTATTGCAGTTTCCTTTTAACTAGTGATGAAAGCTGTCAGTTTATTTTTGGCACCAGAAATCCTGGGATGCAACCAGGTTAGATAAGAAGTGACACTGAGTCAACAGTAAAGGAACATAGATGAGATAGCATCACACAGCTCTGGAAAAGATGTTCCAGCTCTGTGTCTACCTACACCTTCAGGAGATGAAAAGTACTGGCTTACTGAGGTGTCCTGGGTTGCAGGCTCTGTTAATCTCCATTTCTGGAAGAGCTGCTTGCAATAAATACCTTGTAAGGTGAATGAGCTTGATAGAAGTAGGGTGTGAAAGAGATGGATTTGCTGTTTCCCTGAAGGTGCAGGAGTATTGCTGTGCCTACAGTCAGTAAACAAGGCAGAAATCACTGTGTTCCTCAGAATGAAAAGCAAAAGAATAAAAATCTTTTTGGGAGTGACAGCACGCCTGAATGAAGCATAAATCTAAACATTTAAAATAAGGGCTAGTGTCAAAGGGACTTGCAGTATTTCTCGTGAAGAAATATTTGATGCTTCTTTATGAAAGTCGTCATAACAAAAGTGTACTGATGTCTTTGCTGAGGATTTCCTTGGTTCCAGCCTGAAGGTGTGCACAGGCATGAGCAGGCAGTGCTGAGCTGCAGGTGAGTGCCTGTGTCCCACAGCAGGAAACCCGTGGATGTCTTCAGGGGTTTGAAATGGGCAGAGCTGTAAAACTGCAGGCTTTCACTGAAATTGTCCTCTGCTTTATTTTGTAATCTTAGTTTCACCAATGCTTTCCAATATGATTTTCGTATGAGTGCAGATACATGGGATAGGATTTAAAGTTTTTATGGTGCTGCTGTATAATTTTCTGTGGTCATCATAAGCCAATAAAAAAAATAAATGGTAATCAGGCAATCTATTAACAACCTGTGGCACGTGTCAAAACAATGAAATTCCTTGCAGGAAGACAATATTGCTATATAATAATGTGGCTATCCAAAACTGTTAATTATACTTGATGAGCTGGAGATAATCCTGAAATGGGGGACTTTGATCTTAGCCAAGAATAATAAAACTTATTATCATTCTTAAATTGGCAGCTGCTTTAAAAAGCCTGTGTCTTATTTCCCTTTTAGTAACACTGGCTAAATCAGAGAAAGTGATAAAAGTATTTCATGATTGCAGCTTAGGGATTCTTTCCCACTTGACCAGAAGTAATCTATGTCCAAAAATGTCTGTAAATACTTTTTCTATCTTATTTTGCCAGATGTATTGATATTTGAGATGAATGGCAAAAACATTTTGCGTACATAGATAAGCAATGCAAATTCGCTGGATTGTTTTAGAGAAAAAAGCTCCGGTTATCAGATCGTTTCCATGCAGAAATAAGATTTACAGAAAAATTCTCATTATTATTATTCATGCATGAATAAGTTCAAAAAAGAGATGTGGGGGATATTGTTTCAATTCCAGGTGATTGTAGGAAGGACTGTCAGGATGGAAAGGCTAGTGTCTGCCATGGGCAAAGAAAAACTTCTGGTTTTCATGTTCCCTTTGTCTTTGAGTGGAAGAGGCCATGAGGAGAGTGTGCCCTAAACTTGGACCCTTTTTGACCATTGCAGCAGAGATGGAGAAGCGTTCAACCTTCTAGAGGGACTACAGGACAAAGATATGTAATGAAAATAAGTCCAGGTTGGCTGTCCTTGTGGGCATCAGCTGCTCGCATCTGCATAGTTGTTGCTATGGGAATGGCAGAAAAGCTGGAATGTTGCATTTCCTTGTGTGACACAAGCACTGGTGAATTCAAAGCAAGAGGGGTATATTAGAAAGAGCATCACCTCCCTGCCAGATTAGGCAAAGGTGAGTGGGATGTTGTTTCCATTGCTGCTGATGTCACGAAGGACTGTAAGGATGGAAAGGCTGTTGTTTGCCATGGGCAGGGAAACACATCTGGTTTTCATTTTCTCTTTCTCTTTGAGTGCCAGATAAACAGGGGAGAGTGTGCCCTCACCTTGGACCCATCCTGCCCTCTGCTGCTGAGATGGAGAAATGTTCCATCTTCTGGAAGGACATCAGGACAAAGATATGTAATGAAAATAAGTCCAGGCTGGCAGTCCTTGTGGGCATCAGCTGCTGGCATCTGCATTGCTGCTGCCATGAGCATGGCAAAGCAGGTAAAAGATTGCTTTTCCTTGTGTGACACAGGAGCTCTTGACTTGAAAGCTAGAGGGATGCAATAGACAGAGCTGCAACCTCTGCCAGACATGGCAAAGGTGAGTGGGATGTTGTTTCAGTTGCTGCTGATGTCAGGAGGACTGTAAGGATGGAACGGCTGGTGTTTGCCATGGGCAGGGAAACACATCTGGTTTTCATTTTCTCTTTCTCTTTGAGTGCCAGATAAAGAGCAGAGTGTGCCCTCACCTTGGACCCCTCCTGCCCTCTTCTGCTGAGATGGAGAAATGTCCAAGCTTCTAGAAGGACATCAGGACAAAGATATGTAATGAAAATAAGTCCAGGCTGGCTGTCCTTGTGGGCATCAGCTGCTGGCATCTGCATTGCTGCTGCCATGAGCATGGCAAAGCAGGTAAAAGATTGCTTTTCCTTGTGTGACACAGGAGCTCTTGACTTGAAAGCTAGAGGGATGCAATAGAAAGAGCTGCAACCTCTGCCAGACATGGCAAAGGTGAGTGGGATGTTGTTTCAATTATTGCTGAAGTCAGGAAGAGTGTAAGGATGGAAAGTCTGGTGTTTGCCTTGGGCAGGGAAACACATCTTGTTTTCATTTTCTCTTTCTCTTTGAGTGCCAGATAAAGAGCAGAGTGTGCCCTCACCTTGGACCCCTCCTGCCCTCTTCTGCTGAGATGGAGAAATGTCCCAGCTTGTAGAAGGACATCAGGACAAAGATATGTAATGAAAATAAGTCCAGGCTGGCTGTCCTTGTGGGCATCAGCTGCTGGCATCTGCATTGCTGCTGCCATGAGCATGGCACAGCAGGTAAAAGATTGCTTTTCCTTGTGTGACACAGGAGCTCTTGACTTGAAAGCTAGAGGGATGCAATAGAAAGAGCTGCAACCTCTGGCAGACATGGCAAGGGTGAGTGGGATGTTGTTTCAATTAGTGCTGATGTCAGGAGGACTGTAAGGATGGAAAGGCTGGTGTTTGCCATGGGCAGGGAAACACAACTGGTTTTCATTTTCTCTTTCTCTTTGAGTGCCAGATAAAGAGGAGAGTGTGCCCTCACCTTGAAACCCTGCTGCCCACTTCTGCTGAGATGGAGAAATGTCCAAGCTTGTAGAAGGACATCAGGACAAAGATATGTAATGAAAATAAGTCCAGGCTGTCTGTCCTTGTGGGCATCAGCTGCTGGCATCTGCATTGCTGCTGCCATGAGCATGGCAAAGCAGGTAAAAGATTGCTTTTCCTTGTGTGACACAGGAGCTCTTGACTTGAAAGCTAGAGGGATGCAATAGAAAGAGCTGCAACCTCTGCCAGACATGGCAAAGGTGAGTGGGATGTTGTTTCAATTATTGCTGAAGTCAGGAAGACTGTAAGGATGGAAAGGCTGGTGTTTGCCATGGGCAGGGAAACACATCTGGTTTTCATTTTCTCTTTCTCTTTGAGTGCCAGATAAACATGGGATAGTTTGCCATCAACTTGGAACTCTCTTGCCCTCTGCTGCTGAGAGGGAGAAATGTCCAAGCTTCTAGAAGGACATCAGGACAAAGATATGTAATGAAAATAAGTCCAGGCTGGCTGTCCTTGTGGGCATCTGCTGCTGGCATCTGCATTGCTGCTGCCATGAGCATGGCAAAGCAGGTAAAAGATTGCTTTTCCTTGTGTGACACAGGAGCTCTTGACTTGAAAGCTAGAGGGATGCAATAGAAAGAGCTGCAACCTCTGCCAGACATGGCAAAGGTGAGTGGGATGTTGTTTCAATTAGTGCTGATGTCAGGAGGACTGTAAGGATGGAACGGCTGGTGTTTGCCATGGGCAGGGAAACACATCTGGTTTTCATTTTCTCTTTCTCTTTGAATGCCAGATAAACATGGGATAGTTTGCCCTCAACTTGGAACTCTCTTGCCCTCTGCTGCTGAGATGGAGAAATGTCCAAGCTTCTAGAAGGACATCAAGACAAAGATATGTAATGAAAATAAGTCCAGGCTGGCTGTCCTTGTGGGCATCAGCTGCTGGCATCTGCATTGCTGCTGCCATGAGCATGGCAAAGCAGGTAAAAGATTGCTTTTCCTTGTGTGACACAGGAGCTCTTGACTTGAAAGCTAGAGGGATGCAATAGAAAGAGCTGCAACCTCTGCCAGACATGGCAAAGGTGAGTGGGATGTTGTTTCAGTTAGTGCTGATGTCAGGAGGACTGTAAGGATGGAAAGGCTGGTGTTTGCCATGGACATGGAAACACATCTGGTTTCCATTTTCTCTTTCTCTTCGAGTGCCAGATAAAGAGCAGAGTGTGCCCTCACCTTGGACCCCTCCTGCCCTCTTCTGCTGAGATGGAGAAATGTCCCAGCTTCTGGAAAGACATCAGGACAAAGATATTTAATGAAGATAAGTCCAGGCTGGCTGTCCTTGTGGGCATCTGCTGCTGGCATCTGCATTGCTGCTGCCATGAGCATGGCAAAGCAGGTAAAAGATTGCTTTTCCTTGTGTGACACAGGAGCTCTTGACTTGAAAGCTAGAGGGATGCAATAGAAAGAGCTGCAACCTCTGCCAGACATGGCAAAGGTGAGTGGGATGTTGTTTCAATTATTGCTGAAGTCAGGAAGACTGTAAGGATGGAAAGTCTGGTGTTTGCCTTGGGCAGGGAAACACATCTTGTTTTCATTTTCTCTTTCTCTTTGAGTGCCAGATAAAGAGCAGAGTGTGCCCTCACCTTGGACCCCTCCTGCCCTCTTCTGCTGAGATGGAGAAATGTCCCAGCTTGTAGAAGGACATCAGGACAAAGATATGTAATGAAAATAAGTCCAGGCTGGCTGTCCTTGTGGGCATCAGCTGCTGGCATCTGCATTGCTGCTGCCATGAGCATGGCACAGCAGGTAAAAGATTGCTTTTCCTTGTGTGACACAGGAGCTCTTGACTTGAAAGCTAGAGGGATGCAATAGAAAGAGCTGCAACCTCTGGCAGACATGGCAAGGGTGAGTGGGATGTTGTTTCAGTTAGTGCTGATGTCAGGAGGACTGTAAGGATGGAAAGGCTGGTGTTTGCCATGGGCATGGAAACACATCTGGTTTCCATTTTCTCTTTCTCTTCGAGTGCCAGATAATGAGCAGAGTGTGCCCTCACCTTGGACCCCTCCTGCCCTCTTCTGCTGAGATGGAGAAATGTCCCAGCTTCTGGAAAGACATCAGGACAAAGATATTTAATGAAGATAAGTCCAGGCTGGCTGTCCTTGTGGGCATCAGCTGCTGACATCTGCATTGCTGCTGCCATGAGCATGGCAAAGCAGGTAAAAGATTGCTTTTCCTTGTGTGACACAGGAGCTCTTGACTTGAAAGCTAGAGGGATGCAATAGAAAGAGCTGCAACCTCTGCCAGACATGGCAAAGGTGAGTGGGATGTTGTTTCAATTATTGCTGAAGTCAGGAAGACTGTAAGGATGGAAAGGCTGGTGTTTGCCATGGGCAGGGAAACACATCTGGTTTTCATTTTCTCTTTCTCTTTGAGTGCCAGATAAACATGGGATAGTTTGCCATCAACTTGGAACTCTCTTGCCCTCTGCTGCTGAGAGGGAGAAATGTCCAAGCTTCTAGAAGGACATCAGGACAAAGATATGTAATGAAAATAAGTCCAGGCTGGCTGTCCTTGTGGGCATCTGCTGCTGGCATCTGCATTGCTGCTGCCATGAGCATGGCAAAGCAGGTAAAAGATTGCTTTTCCTTGTGTGACACAGGAGCTCTTGACTTGAAAGCTAGAGGGATGCAATAGAAAGAGCTGCAACCTCTGCCAGACATGGCAAAGGTGAGTGGGATGTTGTTTCAATTAGTGCTGATGTCAGGAGGACTGTAAGGATGGAAAGGCTGGTGTTTGCCATGGGCAGGGAAACACATCTGGTTTTCATTTTCTCTTTCTCTTTGAGTGCCAGATAAACATGGGATAGTTTGCCCTCAACTTGGAACTCTCTTGCCCTCTGCTGCTGAGATGGAGAAATGTCCAAGCTTCTAGAAGGACATCAAGACAAAGATATGTAATGAAAATAAGTCCAGGCTGGCTGTCCTTGTGGGCATCAGCTGCTGGCATCTGCATTGCTGCTGCCATGAGCATGGCACAGCAGGTAAAAGATTGCTTTTCCTTGTGTGACACAGGAGCTCTTGACTTGAAAGCTAGAGGGATGCAATAGAAAGAGCTGCAACCTCTGCCAGACATGGCAAAGGTGAGTGGGATGTTGTTTCAGTTAGTGCTGATGTCAGGAGGACTGTAAGGATGGAAAGGCTGGTGTTTGCCATGGGCAGGGAAACACATCTGGTTTTCATTTGCTCTTTCTCTTCGAGTGCCAGATAAAGAGCAGAGTGTGCCCTCACCTTGGACCCCTCCTGCCCTCTTCTGCTGAGATGGAGAAATGTCCCAGCTTCTGGAAAGACATCAGGACAAAGATATTTAATGAAGATAATTCCAGGCTGGCTGTCCTTGTGGGCATCAGCTGCTGGCATCTGCATTGCTGCTGCCTTGAGCATGGCAAAGCAGGTAAAAGATTGCTTTTCCTTGTGTGACACAGGAGCTCTTGACTTGAAAGCTAGAGGGATGCAATAGAAAGAGCTGCAACCTCTGCCAGACATGGCAAGGGTGAGTGGGATGTTGTTTCAATTAGTGCTGATGTCAGGAAGGACTGTAAGGATGGAAAGGCTGGTGTTTGCCATGGGCAGGGAAACACATCTGGTTTTCATTTTCTCTTTCTCTTTGAATGCCAGATAAACATGGGATAGTTTGCCCTCAACTTGGAACTCTCTTGCCCTCTGCTGCTGAGATGGAGAAATGTCCAAGCTTCTAGAAGGACATCAAGACAAAGATATGTAATGAAAATAAGTCCAGGCTGGCTGTCCTTGTGGGCATCAGCTGCTGGCATCTGCATTGCTGCTGCCATGAGCATGGCACAGCAGGTAAAAGATTGCTTTTCCTTGTGTGACACAGGAGCTCTTGACTTGAAAGCTAGAGGGATGCAATAGAAAGAGTTGCAACCTCTGCCAGACATGGCAAGGGTGAGTGGGATGTTGTTTCAGTTAGTGCTGATGTCAGGAGGACTGTAAGGATGGAAAGGCTGGTGTTTGCCATGGGCAGGGAAACACATCTGGTTTTCATTTTCTCTTTCTCTTTGAGTGCCAGATAAAGAGCAGAGTGTGCCCTTACCTTGGACCCCTCCTGCCCACTTCTGCTGAGATGGAGAAATGTCCAAGCTTCTAGAAGGACATCAGGACAAAGATATGTAATGAAAATAAGTCCAGGCTGGCTGTCCTTGTGGGCATCAGCTGCTGGCATCTGCATTGCTGCTGCCATGAGCATGGCAAAGCAGGTAAAAGATTGCTTTTCCTTGTGTGACACAGGAGCTCTTGACTTGAAAGCTAGAGGGATGCAATAGAAAGAGCTGCAACCTCTGCCAGACATGGCAAAGGTGAGTGGGATGTTGTTTCAGTTAGTGCTGATGTCAGGAGGACTGTAAGGATGGAAAGGCTGGTGTTTGCCATGGGCAGGGAAACACATCTGGTTTTCATTTTCTCTTTCTCTTTGAGTGCCAGATAAACATGGGATAGTTTGCCCTCAACTTGGAACTCTCTTGCCCTCTGCTGCTGAGATGGAGAAATGTCCAAGCTTGTAGAAGGACATCAAGACAAAGACATGTAATGAAAATAAGTCCAGGCTGGCTGTCCTTGTGGGCATCAGCTGCTGGCATCTGCATTGCTGCTGCCATGAGCATGGCACATCAGGTAAAAGATTGCTTTTCCTTGTGTGACACAGGAGCTCTTGACTTGAAAGCTAGAGGGATGCAATAGAAAGAGCTACAACCTCTGCCAGACATTGCAAAGGTGAGTGGGATGTTGTTTCAATTAGTGCTGATGTCAGGAGGACTGTAAGGATGGAAAGTCTGGTGTTTGCCATGGGCAGGGAAACACATCTGGTTTTCATTTTCTCTTTGTGTGCCAGAAAAAGAGCAGAGTGTGCCCTCACCTTGGACCCCTCCTGCCCTCTGCTGCTGAGATGGAAAAATGTTCCAGCTTCTAGAAGGACATCAGGACAAGGATATGTAATGAAAATAAGTCCAGGCTGGCTGTCCTTGTGGGCATCAGCTGCTGGCATCTGCATTGCTGCTGCCATGAGCATGGCAAAGCAGGTAAAAGATTGCTTTTCCTTGTGTGATACAGGAGCTCTTGACTTGAAAGCTAGAGGGATGCAATAGAAAGAGCTGCAACCTCTGCCAGACATGGCAAAGGTGAGTGGGATGTTGTTTCAATTATTGCTGAAGTCAGGAAGACTGTAAGGATGGAAAGTCTGGTGTTTGCCATAGGCAGTTAAACACATCTGGTTTTCATTTTCTCTTTGTGTGCCAGAAAAAGAGGAGAGTGTGCCTGTAACTTGGAGCCCTCCTGCACTCTTCTGCTGAGATGGTGAAATGTTCCAGCTTGTAGAAGGACATCAGGACAAAGATATGTAATGAAAATAAGTCCAGGCTGGCTGTCCTTGTGGGCATCAGCTGCTGGCATCTGCATTGCTGCTGCCATGAGCATGGCACAGCAGGTAAAAGATTGCTTTTCCTTGTGTGACACAGGAGCTCTTGACTTGAAAGCTAGAGGGATGCAATAGAAAGAGCTGCAACCTCTGCCAGACATGGCAAAGGTGAGTGGGATGTTGTTTCCATTGCTGCTGATGTCATGAAGGACTATAAGGATGGAAAGGCTGGTGTTTGCCATGGGCATGGAAACACAGCTGATTTTCATTTTCTCTTTCTCTTTGAGTGCCAGTTAAAGAGCAGAGTGTGCCCTCACCTTGGACCCATCCTGCCCTCTGCTGCTCAGAAGGAGAAATGTCCCAGCTTCTAGAAGGACATCAGGACAAAGATATGTAGTGAAAATAAGTCCAGGCTGGCTGTCCTTGTGGGCATCAGCTGCTGGCATCTGCATTGGTGTTGCCATGAGCATGGCACAGCAGGTAAAGGATTGCTTTTCCTTGTATGACAGCTGTTATGCCATTCTGATTCACCCTTTGCATCCACAGCATACAGTTTTTTTCCACACTGGTGTTTCTATCCAGCAGTGTGCATATGTGCAGTGCTACAGATGTTGGTGGTCCTGCCTGTGGCAGGGGGTTGGAGATTCGTGATCCTTGAGGTCCCTTCCAACCCGGGCCATTCTGTGTGTGTGTGTGTGACTGGCTAAACACCAATTGTTGCTAGCTCAGCAGGTATACTGCTAATTATTGAACGCCTGACAGCTGCTTATCAACACTTGGCCACTATTTCTGGACACCTGCTCATCCCTGAAGAGAGAGAAGTTTGGAAGGAGGACAGAGGGGAGTCTCTTGATGCCTGCCTGTTGCATCCCAACCTGCCCACAGAGTGAGTCAGTTCGGCCTTGTGTGGAGGCCCTGGCTTCTTTGGAGTCTGTTTTTCTTTTGCTGAGCTTCTCCTATCCAAACAGAATGGCCTTACAACATGCTTTCTGGTCCTTAATGCTATACCCATGCAATTTGTAACTATTACAGTTCTGTAAGTGAGAATTGATCACATGATTGAACAACTGTATTTCTAAAATATGTTATGAAATAACTTCTTTTTACTAATACTAATACTAATAAAGTCTTTCTACTTTTTCAAACTGTTTCTAAGGGCAAATTACAAAACACATCGTGCTGTACTGCTTCAGAGCAATCCCACATTTGATAGCCAGTGCAGAAACAACATTCCATCCTACAGCATTAGCTAGTTCAGAGGTACCAGACGTGTATCTGGATGTGGCTGTTGTGCATAACTGGGGCTGAGGGATCAGAAGTGACAGCTCCACTCTTGGAGACCACAGAACTAAAATGGAAAGATAAAATAGTTGCAGGGCAATTGTTCTCTGTGCCTGAAGCAGGGACCGATTTATGGGGGAGAGATTTAACAGTTAAATGAGGATTACAGCTGCAAGTCTGTGAAACAGATATCAGGGGTCAATGAATGTGTTAACAGCTGTGATGAAGAAGAAATGAATCCAAAGGTGTGGGCAGGGGAAGGAAATCGGGGTGGACTCACAATTTTCCCTTACAAATAACTGCCCAAGGAGGGAGTGGAGCTGTGAAACAGCAACAATATCCCATAGCCTTAGAAGGGAGAGTGGGTCTAAAAGCTGTAACACAGACAGTGCTTAAGGATGGTCTTCTGGAACCTTTTCTGTGGCCTTATAACACCCCAATCCTGTCGGCACGGAAGGCAGACGGCACGTATCGGCTGGTGCAAGATGTAAGGAAATGACTGAACCCGTTCTCAAAAGACAGCCTGTGGTTCCTAACCCCTATACCCTAATGAGTCAGATCCCACACGGACAGCAGTGGTTTGGTGTGAGAGACCTCACAGATGCTTTCCGGACAGCCTTTGGACTCAGAGAGAAATGGCTGCGTTTGTATGAGGACACATTGTAATCCTATCGTGATTCGTGATGATACTGTAGATACTGGAACTCGTGCTAATCCTTGTCTTTGCAGCATTTGAAGCAAGCAGCTGGTGCTGCTGTCATGCAGAAAGCTCCCTTCCAACCACTCAGCAAGCATTTGGATGAGACAGCTTCCTGCTGGGAGCCCTCCGACATCACTGCTGCCTCCTCCAGAACCATACCTGCAGATGCTTCAGAGCTCTTCAGCATGGACTTCCTTCCTCCCATCAGCAGCTGCTCCTGCACTGACCTTCATTCACACTGGGATACCATCTGCTTCCAGCAGGAGCTGACCTGCGAGACAGAGAAAGGAAACGTGGGATGAGCACCAATGCAGAAGCACAAGGCTGTGTCACCACCACGTCTTGCAGCCTTGGGAAGTCAGCTGCAACTGCAGCCTTGGTCAGAATTACAACGGGCACCGTAAATTAAGTGTGACCTCTGAAGTTGTTGCCATGATCAGAAATAGACGCTGAAATCGCTCACATAACTGTCGGTGGTTCCCTCCAAATTCTTTTGCTTTGGGGAACAGATGGACTCGGAATGGAAGGACACGAGAAAAATGACATCTGTTTGAGCTCAGCAGACTTGAGAGGTGGGCCTGGGTGAACCTGATGAGGTTCAGCACAGCCAAGTGCAAGGTTTGGCATTTGGGCCGGAGGAATCCCAGGCATTCTTTTGTCATCGTGGTGGTTTCCAATAGACCCCAACAATGAGACATCAGGTCGCCGTGTGGGCTCCTGGGTGACACTGCCATTTCCCAGCCATTGCAGCCTAGGGGCAAATAAAGTAAAATACTTCAGAAAGATCTCACACTGATTGCATATTTTACTGTTCTTTTACACAAAACAGAAGGGGAGGGCAGCAGATGCATGCAGCTGCATCAACACCCAGGCTGCTAAAGGAATGGAAAGACAGAAACATCAAATATCAATGCCTTATTCTAATGCAAGGAGGGAAGCTTTTTTCAATGTTACTTTTTATCATTTAAAATGAGCAGTTGGCACTCTTAAAGGAAAATCCTAGGCCCCAGGTTTAGGCAGTGTGGCAATCTGGACTCAGATGTGAATGATCCAAACAATCCATTCCAGATTTTAACATCCCTTATATGCATTCACAAGTTTTCTCTCTTGACTTCCCCTTACAGCCGTTAGATGCCAGCAAAACATCCCACAAACACTCCTTAACTCTGTGCACACAGGCACCCATCCAACCAGAGCCATCAGTCATTCCCAGCCATGCGCTCTTCCTCCAATCATGGTCAGCATCACACGGCCGTCACGCAGCTCACTTGACTCAGTTTTTCTCTTCTTTCTGGAGGTGTCCTTGCTTCTCAGCCTTACCTTCTCGTGATGTTTATCTCGCTCTGCAGCTCCTGCTCTGAATAGGCTTTCTTGGATTCCCGCATGACAGGCACAAAATGCAGCCACAGCCCCTGCCACCAAGGTCAGCTCTTCAGCACACATTACCTGAGGAGCACTTGGCAACTCCTGCAACCTGAGCAGTGCCAGGAAGACTGTTTCACTTCTGCTTCTCCTGGCTCAGAAATTCATTTTCCTACCTAGAAAATGGGAAAAGAAAAGAAAGACAAAAAATCCTGACATAAAGCAGACACAATTGATACTATGGAATTCTGGAAGGCAAGGGATTTGCCCTCTATGATGAGAAGTTGAGTGCAAAGAACTAAGAAGAGCCATGAGCAGGTTGTGAACTTGTGGGTAAAATTAGGAAGTGCAGCAGTGCAGGGCTTCTGGAGGTGAGGGTCTGCTACAGCCGCCTGGAAAGAGAGCCTGTTGGTGGGAGCTGCTTACTGCAGCCAGCAGAAGCATCGCACTCACTGACTCTCATCCTGATGGGGGATTCCAGTCAGTCTGGGAAATCAGCATGGCTGGCTGCAAGCAATCTGACAGACTCCTGGAGTGCAGTGAGAATCACTCTGTGGTGCAGGCATTGGGCACAGCAAGCAGAAGGGAAGCATTGCTGGACATGGTGCACACCAGGGGTTACGACAGGAGGCGGTCAGGGCTGCAGTGACCATGCCCTCCTTGAGTTGGTGATCTCAAGGAATGCGGGCCTGGCAGGAAGCAAAGGCAGGAGCCTGAACTTCAGGAGAGCCAGCTGCAGGCTGTTCCAGGAATTCTTGGACGAGATCCTCTGGACAACTGTTTGTAGGGGCAAAGGGATGGAAAAGAGCTGGTCACTTTCTCAGAAAAAAACTTGCTCAGGTTGCACGCTGAGCTGCAGGAGAGGAAGGGGAGGAGGTGCCAGCACGGCTCTGCACGATGCTCTGCCACACTGGGCAGCTTGATCATGGCTCAGCAGTGGGATCAGACGAGGAGAAGGGGAGAAGGAAATCAAGGATGGGAGGGAACCATCAGACACAGTCAATAAGTGTCTGTGAAGTCTTGCAAACCAGAGATTCCCAGGTTGTTTCTGCTTTTGCAGCATTTGTGTGGTGCAGGGTGAGCAAATTCTTCTGCTGCTTGATTCTTCTGCAGGAGCCGCCTAAAAGGGAAATGGCCACTGAGCTGCAGACCAAGCAGTACTGCCTGACGTTGGCCAGGGGGAGCTTCTCCTGCCGCAGTGTGCTGATGACAGGTCTGGAGATGATCTGCAGGGCCAGTTCGTAGGTGGGAGCCAGGAAAGGACATGATGGGAGGAGGGAGGTGTTAAGGAACATCCAAGGCATGAAAATGCATCAGAAAGCCCTGAAAAGCATCACAAAGCCACAGCCAGGAAGCTTGGGAGTATCATGAGCAGCATCCAGGATGCGAGAGATTATTTGCTACCATGCCAAATGGTAGCAGAGCTCCCCCTGCAGACATCCCAAAGCCAGACAAAACAGGAACAAACCCGGAGCTGTGCTGCACGCACCCCACAGCCACAGCATTGCAAGCTGAGGTGCCTTGCTGTGTGCTGCATTCATCGCAGTCCGTGTGAATGAAGACTCTGGAGGCAGTCAAGGCGTTGATTGAGCACGAGTGTGCTTTTTATTATTGTATAAAAGACAGGAGGGTGTGAGAGGTCGATGGTGAAGATGGGACTCATCCTGTCTTGTCATGGAGAGAGTGGCTCAGAGCTCTCAGTGCTGCTGTCCGGTGCCTGGGACTGGAGGCCTGATTGAAAGTCCCCCTGCAAGAGGCTCTGCTCCTCCTCACTGACGCTGACCTGCTCCTGCATGGAGGTGCTGCTGTCAGGGCACTCACACTGCTCTTGGGATGGGTTGCACTGCAGAGACACTGGGTGACAGACCACACTTGTGACTGTGGTGTCTTGCAGGCCCAGGTCAGCAACTTCAGCAGAGCCAGGTGTAATGAGGGCATGGACTTCGATGAGCTCCTTCTCTCCATTAATGTTGTCAGATGGAAGGCTGCTGTTGGAACTGCAGCAATTTGTGCTTCCTAAGAGCTCTCCACTGATGGAAGCACAGAGAGCATCCTCGCTACTTGCCCTGGATCTTATGGCTTGGCAAAGGCTCGATTCACCTAGAAAGGATACACAGGGGTTAGTGTCAAACTTAATTACGACAGTGGTTCTTGATCAGGGGTGAACTGAAAATGCTAGGCAGGGGCTGGAACGCCAGAAGGAGATACAAGTGCAGAGCAAGCTTGAATTCTATGCTCCTGAAAAGCAGGGATTTGGAAGCTGCATTTGCACCCTTACCTGCCAGGACTACCACTGCTGTTTCAGAGGGCTGCCTGGCATTGCGCTGCAGTTGGCGTTTGCTCCCAGAGGATGGCTTTCTGAGCCTGAAGCAGCAACACCAACTGCTAGCTGGCGATTCCTCAGTCTTGCTGGGTGGATTTTGCCTGGAGAGAGAAAACAGCCAATGCTGTGAGTCGTGCGTGGTGCAGGGTGAGGGAAGAGCAGCACTGAGCTCTTGGCAGCAGTTGCTTGTTCCTGGGACTGCCTGGTTTCTGCAGAAACACAACTTAGAAACTCGCTCTGTTTGCAACAGTTGAGGATGGCTCCGTTCTACAGCTCAGCCCTGAAGTCTTGCTGGCTGAATTCCCCTCACATCTGTCAAGCAAGATGCAGAGCATGTGAGCAAAGGCTCCACAGCTGTACAGCACAGCATCTGAGGGAGTGCTTTGATTTAGCTGGCAGGTGTAACTGCTTTCTGAGGAACCGTGCAGCCATAAAGGAAGCTCAAAAGCATCTCTGACTCTTACATTAGCACCTCATCAGCCTCATCTCACTGCCATGTTTAATTTCTAGTGCCAGCAAGTCTGACCAACTGCTCTGCTTAGAGGAGAACTGGAATTGTTTTCAGGCAGTGGCCCTGACATCTGGAAAACCCCACCAGTAGCATAACTTAGTTTCAGCAAGTTTTGGCACTAGAAATCATGGAAAGAAAAACACAAAAACCCACCCAAACAATGATGCTAGGTGCTGGAAAAGAAAGTCCTCTTTACCTTTCAGATGGAAAGTAAATGACGGTGTGGAATTTGCCCTGCCCAGCTGCAGGGCTTTCTTCCACTTCATTGTCCCGGCTGCTCTCTGTCACAACAGGAGAGCTGCTGTGGCCTCGCCTCTGTGCCTGTGCCTCCTCCAGGCTGAGCAGCTTTGTGGCAGCAGAAGAGACCCCCACAGACTTGGGCCCTGGGAGAGAATTGTGCCCTGTCAGGGAAAACCACAGGTAAGAGCGAGGATCAGAAAGCAGCAGCACAGCCACCACAGTTCTGGGGGAGGTGCTGTATTTTTCTCAGGCTTGCTTATCCGAGCCACTGGAAGAAGAGGAGCTCAAAATAACCATGTGGGCAGAGGTGTGTTTATGGCAAAGGACACGGTCATCATTAAGAGCAGCTTACTGTATCAAAATAGGCAAGGAAAAAAACAAGGAAATGGGGGCAGGGAACTGAGAAAGCTTCGCTGCCACACTTGCATCAAGCTTTTCCTGCGTGCAAACCATAATAATGACGGTTTCCTTCTTGTGAAATTTGGGCTTGGACATTCTCAGCATCCAGCAACAGGATGCCATACCCTAATGGAAGCCCAGAGGTCTGCTGTCCCCTTGATGGTAAAAGAGTATCTCAAACATCCTGGAGAAGGCCTGCATTTGGTCAAGGTGTCAGGTCAAGATCAAGCTAATGGAGGAAGACACTCACCTGCTGCATCTGCAATGTCTGCTCCGGATTTGGAGCAGAAGAGGACGTCGGTGTGGTTGATGATGAATTCCACCACATCCGACTGCGTCTGCAGCTCCATGCAGGCAGCTCTTCCGCTGGCGCAGGCAGACTCGTTCTGCTGTGATCTGTAGAAAAGGCAGATTTTAGAAGTCATTTCTCCAAGACCGTTTCCCCGAGTCTGAATTGTTGCAGCCAAAAGCTGTCAGCTGAGGCTCTGGAGACTTCCGCAGTGGGCAATCAGTGATGCCACTGCAGAAATTCCCCTGGATGATCAAGGACACGTCAGTCCCATCTCAACAAGACTGCAGAAATTGTCACCTAGACATTGTGCCCGTGGGGTTGGAGAACAGCTCAGGCTCCTGCTCTTCTGTCAGCCACAGATTTTACAGGAGAAGAGCACATTTGATGGAGAAAAAGAGAGGACTGCTTTTCTTAACTGGAGAACAGAGGAAGTGTTGAAACCGAAGCAGAAGTTTACCTTAAGAGGTTTGGAGCCCACACAATGGCTAGGTTCTTGGCATGCATGTTTGTGGTGGTGGAGCTCCCAGCCAGACATGCCAAGTGTCTCATCAGGAACTCCAGTGTCCTGGAAAACAAGAGAGGCAAATGTTCAGCACCAACGAGCATGCCGTGCTGCAATTCAGAAAGACAAAGGCTGGAACCGCATCGTTGCCCTCTGCAATGCAGCAGGGCTGAGCTCAGCAGGCTGAGGGCAGCACTGACCTGTAGTGAGGAGCGGGCAGCTGCTGGATGACGTCCTGCATTCTGAGCAGCCGCTCCTCCTCTGTAGCGGCACCAACAGCATCCTGGAGTAGTGCAGAAAGGGAGCGAGACACCAATCAGGCTAGTACACCACTGCGAGTAAACCTCGTGGGGCTGACAGCAAAAGGGCCTCCGAGCTGGGGCACTGCTGCAGCCATCTGCCAAGAGGCCCAGGAAGAGGGAAATGAAAGACGTGGCCTTGTGCTTACCGAGAACTTGCCGTACAGCTGGTGGGTGAGCAGAGGGTTCGGGAGCTCCCTGAAGTACATCTTGCAGAGGGAGCTCACGCTGTGAATGTCGCGGACGGTGAGCTCTGGAATCTGCTCCGACTCAAATTCCTGCCTGGAGAGAGGGACGCAAACCCGGTTGAGCGAGAGGAAGGCAAGCCCAAAGCCACACCAGATGCACTCAGGCTGTGTCAGTCGCAGCACTCTTACCGCAGTCTCTGGATGTTGGACGCGACGCCGGACAGGCGGTATATCCCCTGCACCACGCCGTGCTGCTCAATGAACTCAGCGCAGCTCTGGAGGACCTGGGGGACTGAAGAACACGTGCCAGCCGTCAGTGGAGCTCCTGATTCAAGTCCTGCTGCAGGCTGTGCTTCACATCCCATCCATTAAGCCCAGCCAGGCTTGGCTGAAGCAAATACAGATGTGCTTGTCTCTTAGGAGCATCCGCCTCACTTTATCCTTCAGCCATCAACTCCCATTACACGTGCCTCCACTGCTATCAGCCTACCCCCTGCTAGATATGAGCTCCCTTTCATCTTATTTAGATGCCAGCAGAGGAAGATCTCAGGAATGGGCAGCTCCTTACCATCACGACCGGAGTGGAGAAGATGCTCTCCCAGGTCACCGCCAAACACCCTTTCCTTCTCCACCTCCCGCTCGGTCGGTTTCTTTGGGCGGGCCTTCACCAAGGAACGAAGGAAGGTGAGGATCTTGCTGCGTTTCTTGGGCTCTGCACAACAAAAGGAAGAAACCAGGTCATTTCAGGTTTGGCTCCGTTGGACGAGGCCGAGCACAGCACATTCTACAGAGCACGTCAGAACGGGAAGAACATTACCAACCAGTACATACAAAAAGGGATTTTCCCCATCTCTGGAGGAGCCCAAGGCCAGGCTGGATGGGGCCCTGGGCAGCCTGGTCTAATCTGACATTAAATGTGGGGGCTGGGAGACCATCCTGAGGCAGGAGGGTTGGAGCATGATGATCCCTGAGGTCCCTTCCATCCCAAGCCATTCTATGAAGATTCTATAGTTTTGCCAAGTCCAATCATAAACACAGGAGGATTGGGCCAAATCTCTGCCCCATGGTGTGCATGAAGAATCATCAACCCAGAGGACAATGTGGGATGGATAAAGGAGGTACTAAACATGGAACATACCCCCAAAAAGACTTCATTTTGCTTTCCCACACCATCAAATGTAACATCCATACCTGGCTTTGGCACAGAATTGATGAGTGCCTCAGGAATGTTCTTATTAATGAGTTCCACACACTCCCCTGGGAAAAATCCAGCCTGTAACAAGAAGAGAAGCCAACTATTGCATGCAGCACTTCTCAGATCTGAACTGTTAAACCAAAAGGCACGTAACATTTCCCTCAGAACGTGCTTGCCTGACGTTCCATAAGACTATCCAGCAGAAAATGGCCATAGTTCACAGCATAAAGGTAATAATTTTTCAACATTTGCAGCCAAAGGCAAGGTCCTCTGACACCGACACAAGGAAACTGTTTATGTCCACTAGGCGTCCTGTGCAGGCAGAGCAGCTCTAAGCTGAGATTCCTGCCTTTACTGAAGTTGCACTCTCCAGTCTGAAGCTTGTGCCTACCTGGAAGCCGAGCTTGCCTCTCCACCAGGGGGTCAGCTCCTTTGGTGGCATGTCGATGACACAGATGATGTCTCCCACCTGCAAGAGATTGCAACGTCAATCCCAGCTTCAGCACGGCTGGGAGGAAAGCACAGCTCAAATGACTGCATTCTTCTGCACTGCCAAACATCGCCGAGCATGAGAGCACTTGCACCAGTGCAGCTCTGAAGGCATTTGCCATTGTAAAATTGAGCAACAAGGAACGCCTTGAACTGCTTACCTCAAAGGAGAGTTCATCCGCTGCCTGGGCAACGTATCTCTTAATAGCATGGGCAGCAGCAATAGCTGGAACATTCACAGGTGCCACCTCATGGTCCAGCAGGGGCTTCCCCTTGTTCTCAGCCTGAAACAGAGAGCACAGGCCACGGTGAGGAGCTGGGAACCAACAAGGAGGATTTCAAGGTGAGGAGCACATCTGCAGAGAAAGCTGCAGGAAATGCACTTGGTCCTTATCATGGGCACTTCAGAAGGAACTGCAAGTCTAATAACGGCTGTTTCTCTCCCTGGTGTGCAGCAGGCACACGCCAGGCAATGCAAAGATGCATCTCTCCCCACCCAGACTAATCAGCAATGGCACTGATGCAGACAGGTGGCCTTGTCCATTTTGCCCCCTCCTTTCCTGCGCTCTTTGTGCAGGAAGGCTGACTGTTTCAGATGCTAGGAGACCGTGAAGAGGGAAACCAAAGCTACGGCTGCAGTTACAAGGTGCAAACAGTGCCATTGCAAGCACCAAGCAGCTCTCTTGAGCAGTCCAACCAACAGCGAGGCCAAACAGAGCAGAGAATGATTGTTGTTTCTGCAGCCATTTCAAGGGAAAAGTCAGTAGAGGACAAACACAACAGCCGAGATGGCTCTGGTACTTTTATAAACTTGCCACACTTGCACTACTGTCTTGCCACAGAGGAGCTCCCTTGGAAAGCAGGAGAGCACATCTGCGGCTCACTCTGCTGGCTGCAGTCAGGGAACAAAGACCAATCAGAGCTTCATACTCTACCTCTGTCCATGCCAGGTCAGGCCCACAGCTGATCTCGCTGCACGCCACAGCCATCAGCGTAGGTGTGACAAGCTGGAACTGAAAAGAAACACACTTTTATCTTCTCTGTTCACATCTCTGCTGTGCTCCCTACAGCTGTCGGGCACACTCACACAGCCCAAGCACGCCTGCTGGTGTCCCTGGTGATGCTGTGCAGCTCTGCACAAGCTGGGGCTGGGACTCTTTGCCTAAGGGATTGCTTTCCATAAAACCAGCTGGTCACAGCACCACAGACAGCATCCTTCTGAGGGCTGAGCTGCAGAGCACGTGGAGAAAACCCACACGTGACCAGCGTCCCATCAAAGCTGGATGAGGCTGTGTTACTAAACATGGGGCGTCACGGGCTGCTAAAGCATGTGGGGAGACAAACCATGGCAGGTACCTGGCAAGAGATCAGAACGAGGAAGAGAAATCTCACGAATCCGCAGCCGTTCCTTGTCACTTTGCTCTGATCTTCCACGAGCAAAAGCTGCAGCAGGGAAGCAGGCAGAGGGTGGAGAGAGGAGAGAGAAAGAGCAGGTCAGTTTGCTTCCACGGTTTAGCAAAGACTACAACGGAAAATCCAAAATCTGCCCTCCCTCAACTTAAAAACTTAAGTTTTCAACTTAAAACCATTTCCCCTTGTCCTGCTGTTATCTACCCTTTCAAAGAGTTGATTCCCCTCCTCTTTTTAGGCTCCCTTTAGGTACTGAAGGCTGCCATGAGGTCACCCCACAGCCTTCATTTCTCCAGGCTGAACAAGCCCAGCTCCCTCAGCCTGTCTTTGCAGGGGAGGTGCTCCTGTCCCCTGATCATCTCTGTGGCTTGCCTCTGGACCCTCTCCAACAGCTCCCTGTCTTTCTGGACACTGTACTGCAGCTGGGGCCTCACAAGAGCAGAGCAGGGGGGGACGATCACCTCCCTGTCCCTCATGGCCACCCCTCTGCTGATGGAGATAATGTGATCCTATGAGCTCCGCCAGCCAGCAGTTCTCAGCACTCACTGTCCCCCCGTCTCTCCCACACTGTCTCAGCTTACCTACAAGGTGCTGCACAGGACGGTGTGAAGACAAAGGGACGCAGTCGGTGCACAAGTGCAACAAGCGAGCTGCTCAGTCAGAGCTCCAGCGCTCCAATGAAGGGACGCAGCACGCACTGCTCCTCCCCTCATTCTAGCCCTTATGACATCACTGAGGGCCACCAGGCTGCTCCACCACGACGGACAGGGTGGGGAGGCAAGACCAGTCACAAGGGCAGAAGATTTCAACAGCCCAGCCCAACGTTCTGGAATCAGGGGCTGCTTGGAATTCTACCCCAGCCAAATCCTGGAGAAGCTGGCACGGGGTCGTCATGACCAAAGCGCAGGACCTGGCGCTTGCTCTTGTTGAGCCTCGCACAACTGGCCTCAGTGCATCCCTCTGGAGGGCCTTCCTGCCCTCAGCCAGATGGACGCTTCCTCCCAGCAGCGTACCTTGCAGTGCTGGGCCCATGTCAAATCCACACTAGAGTGGCTTTTGTTACATTCAAGGGCATGTTGCAGCACCCATCTATTTCACCTGGAAGGAAATAAAGCAGGAGATGGGAGAAACACAGAACTACTGCCAGACTGCTTTATCCCTTTCTTAGCCCAACTTCCCTTGCCTCATCCCCTACCCCAACTCCTGGATGATGCCCACGGGCTGATAGTTGGATCTCAAGTCCATAGGACTCCTTTCACAGGGCTCCATCAAAAAGGCTGTCACACTTGTTCCGTACACTCACACTGACCCAGCAGTGGTATCACAGTCACTTAACACACACACAACAACCAAACCCCGAGCATGCACATCCCTTCCTGCGTGACTGCAGCCCACAGCTCCCCTTCACACCTCCGTGGATCTCTGGTGTTTTACACGGATGCAGCCTCGCTGCAGCTCCGTGGCTGTCACACAAGGCCTGCAGGACCTCTTTCTCTGCAAACCCCGTCTGCAGGCATTGGTTCACGAGGTTCACCTCCTGCCCTCCTGAGCAAAAACAAGCACTAAGAACAAGAGCAAAGCACATTGGACTCGACCTGGCTGGATCCCCAACCCTCAGTCCTGTCAGTCGTACCCTGGTGTGGAGACTCATCCCCAAAGCCTGGCTGGACATCAGCACAGGCATCCTTCTTCAAACGCCCCATCCAAGCAGCAAGGGATCAAAGCGTTGGCACAGCTGAAACAGAAATGCTGTGTGAGTTTCCTGTTAGCACTGAGCAGGAACAAATCTACCGCTGAGCAGCAGGATGTGAGACAAGCAGCAGCAGACACCCAACCTGCAGAACCAGCTCGTTTGGGGTCGGTCCAGATGTTTGTCTGCTCCCTTCCCTGGCCCAGGCCAAGCTTGTGAGCTGCTCCTCCTTGGTGCAGGGGGAAATGGTGCAGATGTCATGTGGTGGCTATGCACAGCATGCCTTTTACTTGCTTTCCCTCTCTCCATCTTCCATTAGCAAACAGCATCTCCAGCCTCCAGAGATCACTGAGTCCAACCCCTGCATAACAGTGAAAAAAAAGATATGATAAGGGGTACTTAAAGCACAGCATCTGTAATCAGATCAGACTCCTGCACTGTGAAGACTTCCATGAGTATTCCTGCACAGTGCATCACTTAGTCTCTCTTTAGCCTTGTGTTCATGGTTTTCCTGTAAGAGCTTGTCTAAACACTGCCTATAATCGTGGTTATGCTAGAATAACCTCTTGGTGCAGCAGGATGTCTGGAGCCCAAGTGCAGAGTCTCAGTGTTGCAAAGCCTTGAAGAGGTGCACCGTATGTGCTGGGGCTGATGACGCAGACACTGGAGCAAGGCCAGTGTGATGTTAGAAACTTGACCAGCAGCTGATCTGTTGTCAGCCATTTCTGGACACAAACGGGATCTGGTCGACTTAGGACATGACCTTTGGGCTGGAGAGCAACTCCTTGAGGAATCACACAGCCACTGCAGACCGTTGGCAAGAACCCCATACCAAAACAGCTCATCTGCAATCAGTTTTTAATCTGTGCAACAGTGATTGGAACAGGCGCACGCTCTCTGGAATTGCAGGAATGTTCACAAGTGGAATGTACATCACCTGTGTGCTCCAGCTCTTCTGTGTGCATGCTAGGTGCAGTGATCCCCCTGCACCCAGGGCTGCAATAAAGTCCTGTGGGCTTTCTAACCTGCCAACCAGCAGCCCAGGCTGCCCAGAGCCACATCCAGACTGGCCTTGGATGCCTGCAGGGATGGGGCATCCACAGCCTCCCTGGGCAACCTGTTCCAGTGCCTCACCACCCTCTGGCTGAAAAACTTCCTCTTCACATCCAACCTAAACCTCAACACCCCCCGTCTCAGTCTAAAGCCATTCCCCACTTGTCCCATCACTGTCCACCCTCCAAAACAAAACACGTCGGCTGTTCAACACTGAAAGAGCAAAATAACCCACAGCTCTTACTTCCACTGTATGCATTTAATTCCAAACTTAAGGTCACAGGTTAATTACTCATGTGATCCTTCCTGACAGAAGAACTACTCGTAGTGATGTGTAGGAGTAAGGAACAGTTTGAAAAGGTCATGGACATATTAGAACTTGCAGCATTCATCTTAATAGATGCCTACATTGCAAAGCATTTTGTAAAACACACGTTACAAGTACTGTGCATTCGATTACACTATATCAAACTCTAAGTAACAATACAGGTTGCTTTTAAATCTACACTTGCATGTTTTCTTCCAACTCCTTGATAAAATTCCTTACTACCTTCAGTTTTATAGCCAAAGCAGTGTTTGAGCTGGTAGTGTACTCTTGAACAGCACTGCTGCCTTTAGCATTTGTATGTTTAGATCTGAAAAGAGAATTTGGTCATTATTTCATGATGAGAGAATCTTATATGACAAAACAGAATTACAAAAATCTGACAATACTGTAAAATGCCAGTGTAAGAATATGGCTCTGATTTTTTTTTTTCATTTTTTTTCTTCTTTTTTTCTTTTTCTTTTTCTTTTTCTTTTTTTTTTTTCTCTATTATTTCCTTTTTTTTTTCTTTTTTTTTTTTTTTTTAAATGGTGAGTGTACCATTAATTCAAGACAAGAATTTTGTTTGTAAGTCGATCTCTATAACTGTTCTTGGCATCATTCTGTAGGATGACCTAGATACATGGAATTTGGCACTGGCTCCCCAGGGCAGTGGTTTGGCACTGAGCTGACAAAGGCCAAAGAGCATTTGCACAATGCTCTCAGACACAGGGCTTGACCCATAGGAGGTCCGGTGTGGAACCAGGAGGTGGAATACATGATCCTCGAGGTCCCTTCCAAATAAAGATATTCCATCATCCTCTAATACTTATATTCCCAAGTCCTGTACACAGTGCTCAGATGCTTAATTGAAAGGTTCCATGAAACAGTGAGGTATCTATGTCCCTTTACCACTCAGTTATTCAATTTGCCACATGGATCTTTCATCCAGTCACATTAAAAAAACACTCAAAGTATTTCCTTCAGTCTTCCATTCTGATAGAGCTTTCTGGAGCAAATACAGAGTTGCAACTCAGAATGTCCACACCTCCCTTCCTGCACCCTGCATACTTTTTTCATTGCACTGTGATTACGTACCATTCTATTGTCACCCTCATTCTGTCATTATCTAGGCAGTTTACTGCCATTAAATTTTCCAGCAACAGATGCCCACAAGTACAGCCAGCCTGGAAATACTTTGATTACTTATCTTTGTCCTGATGTCCTTGTAGGAGGTGGGACATTTCTCCATCTCAGCAGCAGAGGGCAGGAGGGGTCCAAGGTGAGGGCACGCTCTCCTCTGTTTTTCTGGCACTCAAAGACAAAGGGAACAAGAAAACCAGATGTGTTTCCCTGCCCATGGCAAACACCAGCCTTTCCATCCTTACAGTCCTTCCTGCCATCAGCAGAGACATTTTGCTTTCTTGTGCCACTTCATCCCTTTAGCATCTGGCATTCTAACAAAAAAGTAGTTACAAGGAATTTTAATATTTTCATATTAAATGTCAGAATTAGAACCATTATGTTTACCAAATATTTAAAACGTTCAACCCAGTGAGAAGTGAATTGATGTTGCATTTAGCATTCAGATAAGAACTTGTAAAGGAAGTAAAAAGTGCTGCTTTCATAAACTATAGTCTCATTGTCAAGCCTTGCGCTGTCTCAGCAGATTATTACAGAATGTTCATTCAAGCAGGAATTGAGAGATGTGTCTGAATTGATAACAACAACGAGTAATTAAGAAAGCTTGACTGCAGTCTGCTTGAGGATTCCAGTCTGAAGTGTGTTCCACCTGGTGACAACTGGGAATTTCTTTCTCTCACCATTAGAAGCATTGCACCTCTGACTAAACACATAGCTAATCACCACTGAAAACCTAGGTGCAATTTCTGCAGTGCACAGACCAACTAAGTGTTGATTAACATTCAGAGAGATTGTGCAGGTGTCCTTTTAGGAACTGGCCTACAGTATGCTAAGAGGGATGGATGTGGGGACATGAGGATAACGTGCCCTCTGCCTTTTAAGACAGCCCCAGCAGAGCAGGTCAGCAGGCTGAAGAGCTGAGTGGGTCACCAGGGCTCAGAGACTTCACTCGGCCATCTGAAAGTTGAGGGACTTCAGCCCAAGCTGCCCTTTTCCATGCAGGCAAGGAGGCCAAGAGAAGGTGGATCGGCACGGTTCTGGTGCAGACAGGGGCTACAGTGTGAGCAGGCCTACACAGACAAGGCTGTGCCCACACAGAGTGACAGCAGCTTTCGCTGTGAGCAGATTCCCAGGGGGCCTGAGCCATGGCAGTTCTTGATGGCAGCATGTTCCAATCAGCCCTGGAAGTCTTCTCTGGACGTCTGTCGCATTCTGGAATCCACACTGAGGACGCAGTCGCTGTGTCAGAGCAGCTGGCAGAGTCACGGGGAACCGTGACGTAGTTGGCCCAGGGAGCAACAACAAGGCCTGCACTGCTCAGCCAGCCCAGGCCAAAGGGGAGCACGAGAGAGAGCAGAGGAGAGAGGGGGGGAAAGAGGGCCAGGAAGGAAAGGCCTGTGCCTGAATGGACGTGTAGCAGCAGCTGCTGACAGCAAACTCGGTGATGGCAGGGGCACAGCAGAGCAGTGCAATGCTGGCAGCTTCCTGTGTCTTTCACACAGGCACTGCAGACATGGCCAGCACTGGGAGATCAGCAGAACTGCTGCACACCTCTGCCAGCCCAGGCCAGAGGAGTGCAGAACAGTGAGCTGCTGCTGAGGGGAGAGAGGATGGCCTGAGAGCTGACCTGAGAGGCAGGGCTGGCTGTGTTACAGCAGCCTCTGTGTCCTCCTCCTGTGTCTGTGAGGGCCAGAGGGCCAGAAGAGAACATGCCCAGACAACGAAGCCCTGCTGTCCTCTGCTGCTCAGCTGGAGAGATGTTCCGCCTTCCTGAAGGACGCTGATCCAAAGGGAAGGAATCAAAGGAAGTCCAGGCTGGCTGTCCTTGTGGGCATCAGCTGCTGGCAGCTGCCTCTGTGCTGCCATGGGCAGGGCACAGCACACACAGTGTTTGCAGTTCCCTGTGTGACACTGGCCCTGGTGACCTGACAGCCATAGGGAGACAAGAGAAAGAGCTGCCTCCCTCTGCCAGATGAGGCAAAGGTGAGAATCCCAGAATCACAGCATGGCCCGGGTTGGAAAGGAGCTCAAGGTTCATGAATCTCCAACCCTTGGCTCTCCAAGGGTGCACAGGGGGCTTTGTTCTCCCTGTGGTGCAGCTTCAGTGCCAACTCACAGCTGAGCTGGTTGGCACACTGTGACAGCCTGCCGCTCTGAAGCTCTTGGGGCAGTGCTCAGTTCTTTCTGAAGTACTCTGCAAAATGCTGCTTCTCCTTCACCAAGTCTGTTTCCAGACAGACGTCTTTTTCTCCTCTGTACACACAAACAGTATCTTGTAACTCCCTGGCACAGTGCTCAGAAGTGATACTTCTGGAAGCACGTCAGAGAAAAGTGGCCTTGTCCCAGTGGACTTTCAGAGCAGATGAGAACAAGTCTTGGTTGACGGCTTTCTTCTGCTTCTGGAACTGCACAGGCAGGTTGTGTGTTGTCATACTTTATGCCAGAGTGCCAAACTGAAGCAGTTTCTGCAACTTCTTTTTTTCATACTTGTCACTCTTTGCTATTTCTGAGACCTTAACTTAGTCATTTTTAATGCGCTCTCATCTAAACTACTGTGTCCTCCAGTATCAGTGTTGTATGAATCAGGACTGTGGGATTTCATCAGTGAAAGGATTCTGCTCTAATGACTGTCATTCTAAAGCTGATCTTGTTTCTACCGCATCAGGCTTGCATGAAGCATCTTTGATCAACAGAGAAATCAGAAAAATTGCTTTTCCTATTGCAGTTTCCTTTTAACTAGTGATGAAAGCTGTCAGTTTATTTTTGGCACCAGAAATCCTGGGATGCAACCAGGTTAGATAAGAAGTGAAACTGAGTGCACAGTAAAGGAACATAGATGAGATAGCATCACACAGCTCTGGAAAAGATGTTCCAGCTCTGTGTCTACCTACACCTTCAGGAGATGAAAAGTACTGGCTTACTGAGGTGTCCTGGGTTGCAGGTTCTGTTAATCTCCATTTTTGGAAGAGCTGCTTGCAATAAATACCTTGTAAGGTGAATGAGCTTGATAGAAGTAGGGTGTGAAAGAGATGGATTTGCTGTTTCCCTGAAGGTGCAGGAGTATTGCTGTGCCTACAGTCAGTAAACAAGGCAGAAATCACTGTGTTCCTCAGAATGAAAAGCAAAAGAATAAAAATCTTTTTGGGAGTGACAGCACGCCTGAATGAAGCACAAATCTAAACATTTAAAATAAGGGCTAGTGTCAAAGGGACTTGCAGTATTTCTCGTGAAGAAATATTTGATGCTTCTTTATGAAAGTCATCATAACAAAAGTGTACTGATGTCTTTGCTGAGGATTTCCTTGGTTCCAGCCTGAAGGTGTGCGCAGGCATGAGCAGGCAGTGCTGAGCTGCAGGTGAGTGCCTGTGTCCCACAGCAGGAAACCCGTGGATGTCTTCAGGGGTTTGAAATGGGCAGAGCTGTAAAACCTGCAGGCTTTCACTGAAATTGTCCTCTGCTTTATTTTGTAATCTTAGTTTCACCAATGCTTTCCAATATGATTTTCGTATGAGTGCAGATACATGGGATAGGATTTAAAGTTTTTATGGTGCTGCTGTATAATTTTCTGTGGTCATCATAAGCCAATAAAAAAAATAAATGGTGATTAGGCAATCTATTAACAACCTGTGGCACGTGTAAAACAATGAAATTCCTTGCAGGAAGACAATATTGCTATACAATAATGTGGCTATCCAAAACTGTTAATTATACTTGATGAGCTGGAGATAATCCTGAAATGCAGGACTTTGATCTTAGCCAAGAAAAATAAACCGTATTATCATTCTTAAATTGGCAGCTGCTTTAAAAAGCCTGTGTCTTATTTCCCTTTTAGTAACACTGGCTAAATCAGAGAAAGTGATAAAAGTATTTCATGATTGCAGCTTAGGGATTCTTTCCCACTTGACCAGAAGTAATCTATGTCCAAAAATGTCTGTAAATACTTTTTCTATCTTATTTTGCCAGATGTATTGATATTTGAGATGAATGGCAAAAACATTTTGCGTACATAGATAAGCAATGCAAATTCGCTGGATTGTTTTAGAGAAAAAAGCTCCGGTTATCAGATCGTTTCCATGCAGAAATAAGATTTACAGAAAAATTCTCATTATTATTATTCATGCATGAATAAGTTCAAAAAAGAGATGTGGGGGATGTTGTTTCAATTCCAGGTGATTGTAGGAAGGACTGTCAGGATGGAAAGGCTAGTGTCTGCATGGGAAAAGAAACACTTCTGGTTTTAATGTTCCCTTTGTCTTTGAGTGGAAGAGGCCATGAGGAGAGAGTGCCCTAAACTTGGACCCTTTTTGACCATTGCAGCAGAGATGGAGAAGTGTTCAACCTTCTAGAAGGACTTCAGGACAAAGATATGTAATGAAAATAAGTCCAGGTTGGCTGTCCTTGTGGGCATCAGCTGCTCGCATCTGCATAGTTGTTGCTATGGGAATGGCAGAACAGCAGGAATGTTGCATTTCCTTGTGTGACACAAGCACTGGTGAATTCAAAGCCAGAGGGGGATAATAGAAAGAGCATCACCTCCCTTCCAGATTAGGCAAAGGTGAGTGGGATGTTGTTTCAATTATTGCTGAAGTCAGGAAGATTGTAAGGATGGAAAGGCTGGTATTTGCCATGAGCTGGGAAGCACATCTGGTTTTCATTTTCTCTTTCTCTTTGAGTGCCAGATAAAGAGCAGAGTGTGCCCTCACCTTGGACCCCTCCTGCCCTCTTCTGCTGAGATGGAGAAATGTTCCAGCTTCTAGAAGGACATCAGTACAAAGATGAGTAATGAAAATAAGTCCAGGCTGGCTGTCCTTGTGGGCATCAGCTGCTGGCATCTGGACTTCTGCTGCCATGAGCATGGCACGGCAGGTAAAAGATTGCGTTTCCTTGAGTGACACAGGAGCTCTTGACTTGAAAGCTAGAGGGATGCAATAGAAAGAGCTGCAACCTCTGCCAGACATGGCAAAGGTGAGTGGGATGTTGTTTCAATTAGTGCTGATGTCAGGAGGACTTTAAGGATGGAAAGGCTGGTGTTTGCCATGGGCAGGGAAACACATCTGGTTTTCATTTTCTCTTTGTATTCCAGAAAAAGAGGAGAGTGTGCCCTCACCTTGGACCCCTCCTGCCCTCTTCTGCTGAGATGGAAAAATGTTCCAGCTTCTAGAAGGACATCAGGGCAAAGATATGTAATGTAAATAAGTCCAGGCTGGCTTTCCTTGTGGGCATCAGCTGCTGGCATCTGCATTGCTGCTGCCATGAGCATGGCAAAGCAGGTAAAAGGTTGCTTTTCCTTGTGTGACACAGGAGCTCTTGACTTGAAAGCTAGAGGGATGCAATAGAAAGAGCTGCAACCTCTGCCAGACATGGCAAAGGTGAGTGGGATGTTGTTTCAGTTAGTGCTGATGTCAGGAAGGACTGTAAGGATGGAAAGGCTGGTGTTTGTCATGGGCTGGGAAACACATCTTGTTTTCATTTTCTCTTTCTCTTTGAGTGCCAGATAAAGAGGAGAGTGGGCCCTCACCTTGGACCCCTCCTGCCCTCTTCTGCTGAGATGGAGAAATGTTCCAGCTTCTAGAAGGACATCAGGACAAAGATATGTAATGAAAATAAGTCCAGGCTGGCTGTCCTTGTGGGCATCAGCTGCTGGCATCTGGACTTCTGCTGCCATGAGCATGGCACAGCAGGTAAAAGATTGCTTTTCCTTGTGTGACACAGGAGCTCTTGTCTTGAAAGCTAGAGGGATGCAGTAGAAAGAGCTGCAACCTCTGCCAGACGTGGCAAAGGTGAGTGGGATGTTGTTTCAATTATTCCTGAAGTCAGGAAGATTGTAAGGATGGAAA
Source organism: Phasianus colchicus (assembly GCF_987193195.1). Lineage (NCBI taxonomy): Eukaryota > Metazoa > Chordata > Aves > Galliformes > Phasianidae > Phasianus > Phasianus colchicus. The sequence goes on from NC_143476.1 coordinate 2,557,455, forward strand.
GTCTGGTGTTTGCCATGGGCTGGGAAACACATCTTATTTTCATTTTCTATTTCTCTTTGAGTGCCGGATAAAGAGCAGAGTGTGCCCTCGCCTTGGACCCATCCAGCTCTCTGCTGCTCAGAGGGAGAAATGTCCAAGCTTCTAGAAGGACATCTGGACAAAGATATGTAATGTAAATAAGTCCAGGCTGGCTGTCCTTGTGGGCATCAGCTGCTGGCATCTGCATTGCTGCTGCCATGAGCATGGCACAGCAGGTAAAAGATTGCTTTTCCTTGTGTGACACAGGAGCTCTTGACTTGAAAGCTAGAGGGATGCAATAGAAAGAGCTGCAACCTCTGCCAGTAATGGCAAAGGTGAGTGGGATGTTGTTTCAGTTGCTGCTGATGTCAGGAAGGACTGTAAGGATGGAAAGTCTGGTGTTTGCCATGGGCAGGGAAACACATCTGGTTGTCATTTTCTCTTTCTCTTTGAGTGCCAGATAAAGAGCAGAGTGTGCCCTCACCTTGGACGCATCCTGCCCTCTTCTGCTGAGATGGTGAAATATTCCAGCTTCTAGAAGGACATCAGGACAAAGATATGTAATGAAAATAAGTCCAGGCTGGCTGTCCTTGTGGGCATCAGCTGCTGGCATCTGGACGTCTGCAGCCATGAGCATAGCACAGGAGGTAAAAGATTGCTTTTCCTTGTGTGACACAGGAGCTCTTGACTTGAAAGCTAGAGGGATGCAATAGAAAGAGCTGCAACCTCTGCCAGACATGGCAAAGGTGAGTGGGATGTTGTTTCAGTTGCTGCTGATGTCAGGAAGGACTGTAAGGATGGAAAGGCTGGTGTTTGCCATGGGCTGGGAAACACATCTTGTTTTCATCTTCTCTTTGTCTTTGTGTGCCAGAAAAAGAGGAGAGTGTGCCCTCACCTTGGAACTCTCCTGCCCTCTTCTGCTGAGATGGAGAAATGTTCCAACTTGTAGAAGGACATCAGGATAAGGATATGTAATGAAAATACGTCCAGGCTGGCTGTCCTTGTGGGCATCAGCTGCTGGCATCTGCATTGCTGCTGCCATGAGCATGGCACAGCAGGTAAAAGATTGCTTTTCCTTGTGTGACACAGGAGCTCTTGACTTGACAGCTAGAGGGATGCAATAGAAAGAGCTGCAACCTCTGCCAGACATGGCAAAGGTGAGTGGGATGTTGTTTCAGTTGCTGCTGATGTCAGGAGGACTGTAAGGATGCAAAGTCTGGTGTTTGCAATGGGCAGGGAAACACATCTGGTTTTCATTTTCTCTTTGTGTGGCAGAAAAAGAGGAGAGTGTGCCTGCAACTTCTAACTCTCCTGCCCTCTGCTGCTCAGAGTGAGAAATGTCCCAGCTTCTAGAAGGGCATCAGGACAAAGATATGTAATGAAAATAAGTCCAGGCTGGCTGTCCTTGTGGGCATCAGCTGCTGGCATCTGCATTGCTGCTGCCATGAGCATGGCACAGCAGGTAAAAGATTGCTTTTCCTTGTGTGACACAGGAGCTCTTGACTTGAAAGCTAGAGGGATGCAATAGAAAGAGCTGCAACCTCTGGCAGACATGGCAAGGGTGAGTGGGATGTTGTTTCAATTAGTGCTGATGTCAGGAAGGACTGGAAGGATGGAAAGGCTGGTGTTTGCCATGGGCAGGGAAACACATCTGGTTTTCATTTTCTCTTTCTCTTTGAGTGCCAGAAAAAGAGCAGAGGGTGCCCTCACCTTGGACCCCTCCTGCCCTCTTCTGCTGAGATGGAGAAATGTTCCAGCTTCTAGAAGGACATCAGGACAAAGATATGTAATGAAAATAAGTCCAGGCTGGCTGTCCTTGTGGGCATCAGCTGCTGGCATCTGGACGTCTGCAGCCATGAGCATGGCACAGCAGGTAAAAGATTGCGTTTCCTTGTGTGACATAGGAGCTCTTGACTTGAAAGCTAGAGGGATGCAATAGAAAGAGCTGCAACCTCTGCCAGACATGGCAAAGGTGAGTGGGATGTTGTTTCAATTAGTGCTGATGTCAGGAAGGACTGGAAGGATGGAAAGGCTGGTGTTTGCCATGGGCAGGGAAACACATCTGGTTTTCATTTTCTCTTTCTCTTTGAGTGCCAGATAAAGAGCAGAGTGTGCCCTCACCTTGGACCCCTCCTGCCCTCTTCTGCTGAGATGGAGAAATGTTCCAGCTTCTAGAAGGGCATCAGGACAAGGATATGTAATGAAAATAAGTCCAGGCTGGCTGTCCTTGTGGGCATCAGCTGCTGGCATCTGCATTGCTGCTGCCATGAGCATGGCACAGCAGGTAAAAGATTGCTTTTCCTTGTGTGACACAGGAGCTCTTGACTTGACAGCTAGAGGGATGCAATAGAAAGAGCTGCAACCTCTGCCAGACATGGCAAAGGTGAGTGGGATGTTGTTTCCATTAGTGCTGATGTCAGGAAGGACTGGAAGGATGGAAAGTCTGGTGTTTGCCATGGGCAGGGAAACACATCTGGTTTTCATTTTCTCTTTCTCTTTGAGTGCCAGATAAAGAGCAGAGTGTGCCCTCACCTTGGACCCCTCCTGCCCACTTCTGCTGAGATGGAGAAATGTTCCAGCTTGTAGAAGGACACCAGGACAAGGATATGTAATGAAAATAAGTCCAGGCTGGCTGTCCTTGTGGGCATCAGCTGCTGGCATCTGCATTGCTGCTGCCATGAGCATGGCACAGCAGGTAAAAGATTGCTTTTCCTTGTGTGACACAGGAGCTCTTGACTTGAAAGCTAGAGGGATGCAATAGAAAGAGCTGCAACCTCTGCCAGACATGGCAAAGGTGAGTGGGATGTTGTTTCAATTAGTGCTGATGTCAGGAAGGACTGGAATGATGGAAAGGCTGGTGTTTGCCATGGGCAGGGAAACACAGCTGGTTTTCATTTTCTCTTTCTCTTTGAGTGCCAGAAAAAGAGCAGAGTGTGCCCTCACCTTGGTCCCCTCCTGCCCTCTTCTGCTGAGATGGAGAAATGTTCCAGCTTCTAGAAGGACATCAGGACAAAGATATGTAATGAAAATAAGTCCAGGCTGGCTGTCCTTGTGGGCATCAGCTGCTGGCATCTGGACGTCTGCAGCCATGAGCATGGCACAGCAGGTAAAAGATTGCGTTTCCTTGTGTGACACAGGAGCTCTTGACTTGACAGCTAGAGGGATGCAATACAAAGAGCTGCAACCTCTGCCAGACATGGCAAAGGTGAGTGGGATGTTGTTTCAATTAGTGCTGATGTCAGGAAGGACTGTAAGGATGGAAAGGCTGGTGTTTGCCATGGGCTGGGAAACACATCAGGTTTTCATTTTCTCTTTCTCTTTGAGTGCCAGTTAAAGAGCAGAGTGTGCCCTCACCTTGGACCCATCCTGCCCTCTGCTGCTCAGAGTGAGAAATGTCCCAGCTTCTAGAAGGACATCAGGACAAAGATATGTAATGAAAATAAGTCCAGGCTGGCTTTCCTTGTGGGCATCAGCTGCTGGCATCTGGACGTCTGCTGCCATGAGCATGGCACAGGAGGTAAAAGATTGCTTTTCCTTGTGTGACATAGGAGCTCTTGACTTGACAGCTAGAGGGATGCAATAGAAAGAGCTGCAACCTCTGCCAGACATGGCAAAGGTGAGTGGGATGTTGTTTCAATTAGTGCTGATGTCAGGAAGGACTGTAAGGATGGAAAGGCTGGTGTTTGTCATGGGGAGGGAAACACATCTGGTTTTCATTTTCTCTTTCTCTTTGAGTGCCAGATAAAGAGCAGAGTGTGCCCTCGCCTTTGACCCATCCTGCCCTCTGCTGCTCAGAGGGAGAAATATTCCAGCCTGTAGAAGGACATCAGGATAAGGATATGTAATGAAAATAAGTCCAGGCTGGCTGTCCTTGTGGGCATCAGCTGCTGGCATCTGCATTGCTGCTGCCATGAGCATGGCACAGCAGGTAAAAGATTGCTTTTCCTTGTGTGACACAGGAGCTCTTGACTTGAAAGCTAGAGGGATGCAATAGAAAGAGCTGCAACCTCTGCCAGACATGGCAAAGGTGAGTGGGATGTTGTTTCAGTTGCTGTTGATGTCAGGAGGACTGTAAGGATCGAAAGTCTGGTGTTTGCAATGGGCAGGGAAACACATCTGGTTTTCATTTTCTCTTTGTGTGGCAGAAAAAGAGGAGAGTGTGCCTTCAACTTCTAACTCTCCTGCCCTCTGCTGCTCAGAGGGAGAAATGTCCAAGCTTCTAGAAGGACATCAGGACAAAGATATGTAATGAAAATAAGTCCAGGCTGGCTTTCCTTGTGGGCATCAGCTGCTGGCATCTGGACGTCTGCTGCCATGAGCATGGCAAAGCTAGTAAAAGATTGCTTTTCCTTGTGTCACAGGAGCTCTTGACTTGACAGCTAGAGGGATGCAATAGAAAGAGCTGCAACCTCTGCCAGACATGGCAAAGGTGAGTGGGATGTTTTTTCAATTAGTGCTGATGTCAGGAAGGACTGTAAGGATGGAAAGGCTGGTGTTTGTCATGGGCAGGGAAACACATCTGGTTTTCATTTTCTCTTTCTCTTTGAGTGCCAGATAAAGAGCAGAGTGTGCCCTAACCTTGGACCCATCCTGCCCTCTGCTGCTCAGAGGGTGAAATGTCCAATCTTCGAAAAGGACATCAGGACAAGTATATGTAATGAAAATAAGTCCAGGCTGGCTGTCCTTGTGGGCATCAGCTGCTGGCATCTGCATTGCTGCTGCCATGAGCATGGCACAGGAGGTAAAAGATTGCTTTTCCTTGTGTGACACAGGAGCTCTTGACTTGAAAGCTAGAGGGATGCAATAGAAAGAGCTGCAACCTCTGCCAGACATGGCAAAGGTGAGTGGGATGTTGTTTCAGTTGCTGTTGATGTCAGGAAGGACTGTAAGGATGCAAAGTCTGGTGTTTGCAATGGGCAGGGAAACACATCTGGTTTTCATTTTCTCTTTGTGTGGCAGAAAAAGAGGAGAGTGTGCCTGCAACTTCTAACTCTCCTGCCCTCTGCTGCTCAGAGTGAGAAATGTCCCACCTTCTAGAAGGACATCAGGACAAAGATATGTAATGAAAATAAGTCCAGGCTGGCTGTCCTTGTGGGCATCAGCTGCTGGCATCTGCATTGCTGCTGCCATGAGCATGGCACAGCAGGTAAAAGATTGCTTTTCCTTGTGTGACACAGGAGCTCTTGACTTGAAAGCTAGAGGGATGCAATAGAAAGAGCTGCAACCTCTGCCAGACATGGCAAAGGTGAGTGGGATGTTGTTTCAGTTGCTGCTGATGTCAGGAGGACTGTAAGGATGCAAAGTCTGGTGTTTGCAATGGGCAGGGAAACACATCTGGTTTTCATTTTCTCTTTGTGTGGCAGAAAAAGAGGAGAGTGTGCCTGCAACTTCTAACTCTCCTGCCCTCTGCTGCTCAGAGTGAGAAATGTCCCAGATTCTAGAAGGACATCAGGACAAAGATATGTAATGAAAATAAGTCCAGGCTGGCTGTCCTTGTGGGCATCAGCTGCTGGCATCTGCATTGCTGCTGCCATGAGCATGGCACAGCAGGTAAAAGATTGCTTTTCCTTTTGTGACACAGGAGCTCTTGACTTGAAAGCTAGAGGGATGCAATAGAAAGAGCTGCAACCTCTGCCAGACATGGCAAAGGTGAGTGGGATGTTGTTTCAATTAGTGCTGATGTCAGGAAGGACTGGAAGGATGGAAAGTCTGGTGTTTGCCATGGGGAGGGAAACACATCTGGTTTTCATTTTCTCTTTCTCTTTGAGTGCCAGATAAAGAGCAGAGTGTGCCCTCACCTTGGACCCCTCCTGCCCTCTTCTGCTGAGATGGAGAAATGTTCCAGCTTCTAGAAGGACATCAGGACAAGGATATGTAATGAAAATAAGTCCAGGCTGGCTTTCCTTGTGGGCATCAGCTGCTGGCATCTGGACGTCTGCTGCCATGAGCATGGCAAAGCTAGTAAAAGATTGCTTTTCCTTGTGTCACAGGAGCTCTTGACTTGAAAGCTAGAGGAATGCAATAGAAAGAGCTGCAACCTCTGCCAGACATGGCAAAGGTGAGTGGGATGTTGTTTCAATTAGTGCTGATGTCAGGAAGGACTGTAAAGATGGAAAGTCTGGTGTTTGCCATGGGGAGGGAAACACATCTGGTTTTCATTTTCTCTTTCTCTTTGAGTGCCAGATAAAGAGCAGAGTGTGCCCTCACCTTGGACCCCTCCTGCCCTCTTCTGCTGAGATGGAGAAATGTTCCAGCTTGTAGAAGGACATCAGGACAAGTATATGTAATGAAAATAAGTCCAGGCTGGCTGTCCTTGTGGGCATCAGCTGCTGGCATCTGCATTGCTGCTGCCATGAGCATGGCACAGCAGGTAAAAGATTGCTTTTCCTTGTGTGACACAGGAGCTCTTGACTTGAAAGCTAGAGGGATGCAATAGAAAGAGCTGCAACCTCTGCCAGACATGGCAAAGGTGAGTGGGATGTTGTTTCAGTTGCTGCTGATGTCAGGAAGGACTGTAAGGATGGAAAGGCTGGTGTTTGCCATGGGCTGGGAAACACATCTTGTTTTCATCTTCTCTTTGTGTTTGTGTGCCAGAAAAAGAGGAGAGTGTGCCCTCACCTTGGAACTCTCCTGCCCTCTTCTGCTGAGATGGAGAAATGTTCCAGCTTGTAGAAGGACATCAGGACAAGGATATGTAATGAAAATAAGTCCAGGCTGGCTGTCCTTGTGGGCATCAGCTGCTGGCATCTGCATTGCTGCTGCCATGGGCATGGCACAGCAGGTAAAAGATTGCTTTTCCTTGTGTGACATAGGAGCTCTTGACTTGAAAGCTAGAGGGATGCAATAGAAAGAGCTGCAACCTCTGCCAGACATGGCAAAGGTGAGTGGGATGTTGTTTGAGTTAGTGCTGATGTCAGGAAGGACTGTAAGGATGGAAAGGCTGGTGTTTGCCATGGGGAGGGAAACACATCTGGTTTTCATTTTCTCTTTCTCTTTGAGTGCCAGATAAAGAGCAGAGTGTGCCCTCACCTTGGAACTCTCCTGCCCTCTTCTGCTGAGATGGAGAAATGTTCCAGCTTGTAGAAGGACATCAGGACAAGGATATGTAATGAAAATAAGTCCAGGCTGGCTGTCCTTGTGGGCATCAGCTGCTGGCATCTGCATTGCTGCTGCCATGAGCATGGCACAGCAGGTAAAAGATTGCTTTTCCTTGTGTGACACAGGAGCTCTTGACTTGAAAGCTAGAGGGATGCAATAGAAAGAGCTGCAACCTCTGCCAGACATGGCAAAGGTGAGTGGGATGTTGTTTCAGTTGCTGCTGATGTCAGGAAGGACTGTAAGGATGGAAAGTCTGGTGTTTGCCATGGGCAGGGAAACACATCTGGTTTTCATTTTCTCTTTCTCTTTGTGTGCCAGATAAAGAGCAGAGTGTGCCCTCGCCTTGGACCCATCCTGCCCTCTGCTGCTCAGAGGGAGAAATATTCCAGCCTGTAGAAGGACATCAGGATAAGGATATGTAATGAAAATAAGTCCAGGCTGGCTGTCCTTGTGGGCATCAGCTGCTGGCATCTGCATTGCTGCTGCCATGAGCATGGCACAGCAGGTAAAAGATTGCTTTTCCTTGTGTGACACAGGAGCTCTTGACTTGAAAGCTAGAGGGATGCAATAGAAAGAGCTGCAACCTCTGCCAGACATGGCAAAGGTGAGTGGGATGTTGTTTCAATTAGTGCAGATGTCAGGAAGGACTGTAAGGATGGAAAGGCTGGTGTTTGCCATGGGCAGGGAAACACATCTGGTTTTCATTTTCTCTTTCTCTTTGTGTGCCAGATAAAGAGCAGAGTGTGCCCTCGCCTTGGACCCATCCTGCCCTCTGCTGCTCAGAGGGAGAAATATTCCAGCCTGTAGAAGGACATCAGGATAAGGATATGTAATGAAAATAAGTCCAGGCTGGCTGTCCTTGTGGGCATCAGCTGCTGGCATCTGCATTGCTGCTGCCATGAGCATGGCACAGCAGGTAAAAGATTGCTTTTCCTTGTGTGACACAGGAGCTCTTGACTTCCCCACCAGGGCGGAGAGGAGAGGCGTTATCACTGTGAGGTAAGTGGCAGGTGCGGGGTCACCCATTAACGACCTGGTAAGGGGGCGAGGGCAGAGCCAGCACTATCAGCAGCAGGGTGGGGCTTATCGGTCACGCCCTGTTAAGGCTATTCTAGTTGTGCTAATTAGTCTTCAGGTTCTCCATGGCTCCACCCCGGCGGAAGGCTACTGTCTCTAAAAATAATGTGGGGACCCAGACAGAGGCCCCCTGCACATGTAAAAGAAAGACTGCCAAGAAGAATGCAGAGGTGCAGACTGAGGTCCCAAAACAACATGCTAGTGTGCAGGTCACTGGCTGTGATGAGTGCCAGAGCCTGGCCCTTGCAGTGCCAGGCGATGGAGGCAGCACTTGTGTAAGATGTGACCAGCTAAAGGACTTACTTTGCCTTGTGGTCAACCTGAAGGAGGAGGTGGAGAGGCTAAGGACCATAAAGGAATGTGAGAGGGAGATTGATTGGTGGTGCCAGTCCCTATCAGCCCCGAGATCTTGGCACACAGCTGAGGCTCTGCGTGGAGCGTGTCACTCCCTGCCGCCTTGCAAACAGGTAGTAGAGGGGAACCGGCAGGTAGACTGTGTTCCTGCTGCAGTGCAAGGCAATTTGAGAGCAGAGCAAGGCAATCTAAGGGAGGAGGAGGAGTGGAAAAGGATACCAGCTCGGCGAAGTGGGCGTCCTCCATCCCGACCATCCTCGGCTCCCCAGGTGCCTCTGCAAAATAGGTTTGAGGCCCTGAATCTCGAGGGAGAGGTGAGTGAGGGGGTGGAGGGAGGTCCACCTGTAAGGTTGCCTCGGGCGAAGCGGTCGACCCCACGCCTCAAGACTGCCTCCGCCCGGAAGGACAGAAGGGTGGTTGTCATAGGTGACTCCCTGCTGAGAGGAACGGAAGGCCCTATATGTCGGCCTGACCCTACCCGTAGGGAGGTGTGCTGCCTCCCTGGGGCAAGGGTCAGGGATATTGCTAGGAAACTTCCTGGTCTGATTGGCCCTTCTGATTATTACCCATTATTGATAGTTCAGGCTGGCAGCGATGAAGTCGCTGAGAGAAGCCTGAGGTCTATCAAGGAAGACTTCAGGGGACTGGGGCGGGTAGTTGAAGGAACGGGTGTGCAGGTGGTTTTTTCTTCCCTACCTTCAGTGGCAGGGAAGGATACCGAGAGCATCCAAAAAACCCGCCTCATAAATAAATGGCTAAGAAGTTGGTGCAAGCACAGGAACTTCGGTTTTTTTGACCACGGGGCAATTTACTCTGCGCCTGGCATGATGGCTGCGGATGGAAGTAGCCTGTCTCCAAGGGGTAAGAGGATCCTAGCCCAGGAACTGGCAGGGCTCATTGAAAGGTGTTTAAACTAGGTATGAAGGGGGAAGGGGACAGAATGAGGGCCACTGGGGTTGAGCGGGTAGTTCGTGGCTCAAAATGGAGTTCGATGGGTGAAAAGGGTGGAGTTCAAAGGGATGGAGAGAGGCAGGGGGGTGCTGCTTCCCTAAAGTGTCTATACACTAATGCGCGCAGCATGGGAAATAAACAGGAAGAGTTGGAGATCTGTGTGCGGTCGCAAGGCCATGATCTCATTGCGATCACGGAGACGTGGTGGGACAGCTCGCATGACTGGAATGTTGTCATGGAGGGCTATGTGCTTTTTAGGAAAGATCGGCTGGCGAGGCGGGGTGGTGGAGTTGCTCTTTATGTGAGAGAGCAGCTAGAATGTATTGAACTCCACCTGGGGGAGGGTGATGTAGCAGTGGAGAGCTTGTGGGTGAGAATCAAGGGGCAGGCTGGTATGGGTGACACCGTTGTGGGTGTGTACTACAGGCCCCCTGATCAGGAGGAGGAGGTTGACGAGGCCTTCCACAAGCAACTGAAAGTAGCGTCGCAATCCCAGGCGCTGGTGCTTATGGGGGACTTCAATTATCCAGATATTTGCTGGAAAAGCAACGTGGCCAGGCATGCGCAGTCCAGACGGTTCCTGCAATGTGTCGAAGACAACTTTCTGATGCAGATGGTGGAGGAACCAACGAGGGGAGGGGTGTTACTGGACCTTATTCTCACAAATAAGGACGGGTTTGTTAAGGAAGTAAAAGTTGGGGGTAGCTTGGGTTGTAGTGACCACGAGATGGTGGAGTTCAAGATCTTGAGTGGAAGGAGCAAAGCAAAAAGTAGGATTGCTACCCTGGACTTTAGGAGAGCCAACTTTGATCTCTTCCGGGACCTACTTGGAGCTATCCCGTGGGCTAGGGTGTTAGAAGGTAAGGGGGCCTGTGAGAGCTGGTTGGCATTTAAACAGCTCTTCTTCCAAGCCCAGGATCGGTGCGTCCCTGTGAGCAAGAAATCAGGAAAGGGTGGCAGGAGACCTGTGTGGATGAGCAAGGAGCTCATGCACAAACTCAAAGGGAAAAAGAAGGTCCATGAAATGTGGAAAAAGGGTCTGACCACTCGGGAAGAATATAGAAATGTTGTCAGGGCCTGCAGGGATGCGACGAGGAAGGCTAAAGCCCACCTGGAATTGAATCTAGCAAAGGTGGTAAAGGATAATAAAAAAGGTTTTTTTAAGTATGTTAACAGTAAAAGGAAGACTAGGGAGAATGTAGGTCCCCTACTAAGTGAGGGGGGTGTTCTGGTAACGGGGGATGCTGAGAAGGCGGAGATACTGAACGCCTTCTTTGCTTCTGTCTTCAGTGAAAAAGCTCCCCCTCGGGAATCCCAGGCCCTGGTGGTTAGTGAGAAGGTCTGGGGAATGGAAGACTTCCCTTTAGTCAGGGAAGAGGCGGTCCGAGAGCGCCTAGGCAACACCAATGTTCATAAATCCATGGGACCCGATGGGGTGCATCCACGGGTGCTGAGGGAGCTGGCAGAGGTGATTGCTGAACCGCTCTCTATCATCTTTGAGAGGTCTTGGAGAATGGGGGAGGTGCCTGAAGACTGGAGGATAGCCAATGTCACTCCGGTCTTCAAAAAGGGCAAGAAGGAAGATCCAGGTAATTACAGGCCAGTCAGCCTCACCTCTGTCCCTGGAAAGGTGATGGAACAGATTGTGCTGGATGCCATCTCCAGACAACTGGAAGAAAAGGAGGTTATCAGGAGTAGTCAGCACGGGTTCACCAGGGGGAGGTCGTGCTTGACCAACCTGGTAGCCTTCTATGATGTTGTCACTGGCTGGGTGGATGGGGGGAGAGCAGTGGATGTAGTCTACCTTGATTTCAGCAAGGCATTTGACACTGTCTCCCACGACATCCTTATAACGAAGCTGAGGAAGTGCGGGATAGATGAGTGGACAGTGAGGTGGGTTGAGAACTGGCTGACTGGCAGAGCACAGAGGGTTGTCATTGGCGGTGCAGAGTCTGGTTGGAGACCTGTAACCAGCGGTGTTCCCCAGGGGTCGGTGCTGGGACCGGTCCTGTTCAACATCTTCATCAATGACCTTGATGAGGGGGTAGTGGCCACCCTCAGCAAGTTTGCTGATGATACGAAGTTGGGAGGATTGGCTGACACGCCCGAAGGCTGTGCTGCCATTCAGCGAGACCTGGACAGGCTGGAGAGCTGGGCAGTAAGGAACCAGATGAGGTTTAACAAAAGCAAGTGTAGAGTCTTGCACCTAGGGAGGAATAATTCCATGCACCGGTACAGGTTGGGGGATGACCTGCTGGAGAGGAGCTCTGTGGAGAGGGACCTGGGTGTCCTGGTGGACGACAGGTTGGCCATGAGCCAGCAGTGTGCCCTTGTGGCCAAAAAGGCCAATGGCATTCTGGGGTGCATTAAAAGGAGCGTGGCCAGCAGGTCGAGGGAGGTGATCCTCCCCCTCTACTCTGCCCTGGTAAGGCCTCATCTGGAGTACTGTGTCCAGTTCTGGGCTCCCCAGTACAAAAAAGACAGGGATCTCTTGGAAAGAGTCCAGCGGAGAGCCACAAAGATGGTGAAGGGCCTGGAGCATCTCCCCTATGAGGAAAGGCTAAGTGAGCTGGGTCTGTTTAGCCTTGAGAAGAGAAGACTGAGAGGGGACCTGATCCAGGTCTATAAATATCTAAGGTGTGGGGGGCAAAGTGGCGAGGCCAGACTCTTTTCAGCAGTGTGCAGAGACAGGACAAGGGGAAATGGCCAGAAGCTGGAGCATAGGAAGTTCCGCACCAATGTGCGCAAGAACTTCTTTACGGTGAGGGTGACGGAGCACTGGAACAGGCTGCCCAGGGAGGTTGTGGAGTCTCCTTCTCTGGAGATATTCAAGACCCGCCTGGACGCCTACCTGTGCGACCTGGTGTAGGGATCCTGATTGGCAGGGGGGTTGGACTCGATGATCTCTGGAGGTCCCTTCCAACCCCTACGATTCTGTGATTCTGTGATTCTGTGATACAACATCCCACTGAAGTTTGCCATGTCTGGCAGAGGTTGCAGCTCTTTCTATTGCATCCCTCTAGCTTTACAGTCAAGAGCTCCTGTGTCACACAAGGAAAAGCAATCTCTTACCTGCTGTGCCATGCTCATGGCAGCAGCAAAGCAGATGCCAGCAGCTGATGCCCACAAGGACAGCCAGCCTGGACTTATTTTCATTACATATCTTTGTCCTGATGTCCTTCTACAAGCTGGAACATTTCTCCATCTCAGCAGAAGTGGGCAGGAGGGGTCCAAGGTGAGGGCACACTCTGCTCTTTATCTGGCACTCAAAGAGAAAGAGAAAATGAAAACCAGATGTGTTTCCCTGCCCATGGCAAACACCAGCCTTTCCATCCTTACAGTCCTTCCTGACATCAGCACTAATTGAAACAACATCCCACTCACCTTTGCCATGTCTGGCAGAGGTTGCAGCTCTTTCTATTGCATCCCTCTAGCTTTCAAGTCAAGAGCTCCTCTGTCACACAAGGAAAAGCAATCTTTTACCTGCTTTGCCATGCTCATGGCAGCAGCAGTGCAGATGCCAGCAGCTGATGCCCACAAGGACAGCCAGCCTGGACTTATTGTCATTATATATCTTTGTCCTGATGTCCTTCTACAAGCTGGAACATTTTTCCATCTCAGCAGAAGAGGGCAGGATGGGTCCAAGTAGCAGGCACACTCTCCTCTGTATCTGGCACACAAAGACAAAGAGAAGATGAAAACCAGATGTGTTTCCCTGCCCATGGCAAACACCAGCCTTTCCATCCTTACAGTCCTTCCTGACATCAGCAGCAACTGAAACAACATCCCACTCAAGTTTGCCATGTCTGGCAGAGGTTGCAGCTCTTTCTATTGCATCCCTCTAGCTTTCAAGTCAAGAGCTCCTGTGTCACACAAGGAAAAGCAATCTTTTACCTGCTGTGCCATGCTCATGGCAGCAGCAATGCAGATGCCAGCAGCTGATGCCCACAAGGACAGCCAGCCTGGACTTATTTTCATTACATATCTTTGTCCTGATGTCCTTCTACAAGCTGGAACATTTCTCCCTCTCAGCAGAAGAGGGCAGGAGAGTTCCAAGGTGAGGGCACACTCTCCCCTGTTTATCTGGCACTCAAAGAGAAAGAGAAAATGAAAACCAGATGTGTTTCCCTGCCCATGGCAAACACCAGCCTTTCCATCCTTACAGTCCTTCCTGACATCAGCAGCAACTGAAACAACATCCCACTCACCTTTGCCATGTCTGGCAGAGGTTGCAGCTTTTTCTATTGCATCGCTCTAGCTTTCAAGTCAAGAGCTCCTGTGTCACACAAGGAAAAGCAATCTCTTACCTGCTGTGCCATGCTCATGGCAGCAGCCATGCAGATGCCAGCAGCTGATGCCCACAAGGACAGCCAGCCTGGACTTATTTTCATTACATATCTTTGTCCTGATGTCCTTCTACAAGCTGGAACATTTCGCCATCTCAGCAGAAGAGGGCAGGAGGGGTCCAAGTAGCAGGCACACTCTCCTCTTTTTCTGGCACACAAAGAGAAGATGAAAACCAGATGTGTTTCCCTGCCCATGGCAAACACCAGACTTTCCATCCTCACAGTCCTTCCTGACATCAGGAGCAATGGAAACAACATCCCACTCACCTTTGCCATGTCTGGCAGAGGTTGCAGCTCTTTCTATTGCATCCCTCTAGCTTTCAAGTCAAGAGCTCCTGTGTCACACAAGGAAAAGCAATCTTTTACCTGCTGTGCCATGCTCATGGCAGCAGCAATGTAGATGCCAGCAGCTGATGCCCACAAGGACAGCCAGCCTGGACTTATTTTCATTACATATCTTTGTCCTGATGTCCTTCTACAAGCTGGAACATTTCTCCCTCTCAGCAGAAGAGGGCAGGAGATATCCAAGGTGAGGGCACACTCTCCCCTGTTAATATGGCACTCAAAGAGAAAGAGAAGATGAAAACCAGATGTGTTTCCCTGCCCATGGCAAACACCAGCCTTTCCATCCTTACAGTCCTTCCTGACATCAGCAGCAACTGAAACAACATCCCACTCACCTTTGCCATGTCTGGCAGAGGTTGCAGCTCTTTCTATTGCATCCCTCTAGCTTTAAAGTCAAGAGCTCCTGTGTCACACAAGGAAAAGCAATCTCTTACCTGCTGTGCCATGCTCATGGCAGCAGCAAAGCAGATGCCAGCAGCTGATGCCCACAAGGACAGCCAGCCTGGACTTATTTTCATTACATATCTTTGTCCTGATGTCCTTCTACAAGCTGGAACATTTCTCCATCTCAGCAGCAGAGGGCAGGAGGGGTCCAAGGTTAGGGCACACTCTCCTCTTTTTCTGGCACACAAAGAGAAGATGAAAACCAGATGTGTTTCCCTGCCCATGGCAAACACCAGCCTTTCCATCCTCACAGTCCATCTTGACATCAGCAGCAACTGAAACAACATCCCACTCACCTTTGCCATTTCTGCCAGAGGTTGCAGCTCTTTCTATTGCATCCCTCTAGCTTTCAACTCAAGAGCTCCTGTATCACACAAGGAAAAGCAATCTTTTACCTGCTGTGCCATGCTCATGGCAGCAGCAATGCAGATGCCAGCAGCTGATGCCCACAAGGACAGCCAGCCTGGACTTATTTTCATTACATATCTTTGTCTTGACGTCCTTCTACAAGCTGGAACATTTCTCCATCTCAGCAGCAGAGGGCAGGAGGGGTCCAAGGTTAGGGCACACTCTCCCCTGTTTATCTGGCACTCAAAGAGAAAGAGAAAATGAAAACCAGATGTGTTTCCCTGCCCATGGCAAACACCAGCCTTTCCATCCTTACAGTCCTTCCTGACATCAGCAGCAACTGAAACAACATCCCACTCACCTTTGCCATGTCTGGCAGAGGTTGCAGCTCTTTCTATTGCATCGCTCTAGCTTTCAAGTCAAGAGCTCCTGTGTCACACAAGGAAAAGCAATCTCTTACCTGCTGTGCCATGCTCATGGCAGCAGCCATGCAGATGCCAGCAGCTGATGCCCACAAGGACAGCCAGCCTGGACTTATTTTCATTACATATCTTTGTCCTGATGTCCTTCTACAAGCTGGAACATTTCTCCATCTCAGCAGCAGAGGGCAGGAGGGGTCCAAGGTTAGGGCACACTCTCCTCTTTTTCTGGCACACAAAAACAAGATGAAAACCAGATGTGTTTCCCTGCCCATGGCAAACACCAGCCTTTCCATCCTTACAGTCCTTCCTGACATCAGCAGCAACTGAAACAACATCCCACTGAAGTATGCCATGTCTGGCAGAGGTTGCAGCTCTTTCTATTGCATCCCTTTAGCTTTCAAGTCAAGAGCTCCTGTGTCACACAAGAAAAAGCAATCTCTTACCTGCTGTGCCATGCTCATGGCAGCAGCAATGCAGATGCCAGCAGCTGATGCCCACAAGGACAGCCAGCCTGGACTTATTTTCATCACATATCCTTGTCCTGATGTCCTTCTACAAGCTGGAACATTTCTCCATCTCAGCAGCAGAGGGCAGGAGGGGTCCAAGGTTAGGGCACACTCTCCTCTTTATCTGGCACTCAAAGAGAAAATGAAAACCAGATGTGTTTCCCTCCCCATGGCAAACACCAGCCTTTCCATCCTTACAGTCCTTCCTGCAATCATCAGCAATAATTGAAACAACATCCCACTCACCTTTGCCATGTCTGGCAGAGGTTGCAGCTCTTTCTATTGCATCCCTCTAGCTTTTAAGTCAAGAGCTCTTGTGTCACACAAGGAAAAGCAATCTTTTACCTGCTGTGCCATGCTCATGGCAGCAGCAATGCAGATGCCAGCAGCTGATGCCCACAAGGACAGCCAGCCTGGACTTATTTACATTACATATCTTTGTCCTGATGTCCTTCTAGAAGCTGGAACATTTCTCCATCTCAGCATCAGAGCGCATGAGAGTTCCAAGGTGAGGGCACACTCTGCTCTTTATCTGGCACTCAAAGAGAAAGAGAAAATGAAAACCTGATGTGTTTCCCTGCCCATGGCAAACACCAGCCTCTCCATCCTTACAGTCCTTCCTGACATCTGCACTAATTGAAACAACATCCCACTCACCTTTGCCATGTCTGGCAGAGGTTGCAGCTCTTTCTATTGCATCCCTCTAGCTTTCAAGTCAAGAGCTCCTGTGTCACACAAGGAAAAGCAACCTTTTACCTGCTTTGCCATGCTCATGGCAGCAGCAATGCAGATGCCAGCAGCTGATGCCCACAAGGACAGCCAGCCTGGACTTATTTTCATTACATATCTTTGTCCTGATGTCCTTCTACAAGCTGGAACATTTCTCCATCTCAGCAGAAGAGGGCAGGAGGGGTCCAAGTAGCAGGCACACTCTCCTCTTTTTCTGGCACACAAAGAGAAGATGAAAACCAGATGTGTTTCCCTGCCCATGGCAAACACCAGCCTTTCCATCCTTACAGTCCTTCCTGACATCAGCACTAATTGAAACAACATCCCACTCACCTTTGCCATGTCTGGCTGAGGTTGCAGCTCTTTCTATTGCATCCCTCTAGCTTTCAATCAAGAACTCCTGTGTCACACAAGGAAACGCAATCTTTTACCTGCTGTGCCATGCTCATGGCAGCAGAAGTCCAGATGCCAGCAGCTGATGCCCACAAGGACAACCAGCCTGGACTTATTTTCATTACACATCCTTGTACTGATGTCCTTCTAGAAGCTGGAACAATTCTCCATCTCAGCAGAAGAGGGCAGGATGGGTCCAAGGTGAGGGCACACTCTGCTCCTTATCTGGCACTCAAAGAGAAAGAGAAAATGAAAACCAGATGTGTTTCCCTGCCCATGGCAAACACCAGCCTTTCCATCCTTACAGTCCTTCCTGACATCAGCACTAATTGAAACAACATCCCACTCACCTTTGCCATGTCTGGCAGAGGTTGCAGCTCTTTCTATTGCATCCCTCTAGCTGTCAAGTCAAGATCTCCTGTGTCACACAAGGAAAAGCAATCTTTTACCTGCTGTGCCATGCTCATGGCAGCAGCAATGCAGATGCCAGCAGCTGATGCCCACAAGGACAGCCAGCCTGGACTTATTTTCATTACATATCCTTGTCCTGATGTCCTTCTAGAAGCTGGAACATTTCTCCATCTCAGCAGAAGAGGGCAGGAGGGGTCCAAGGTGAGGGCACACTCTGCTCTTTTTCTGGCACAGAAAGAGAAAATGAAAACCAGATGTCTTTCCCTGCCCATGGCAAACAACAGACTTTCCATCCTTACAGTCCTTCCTGACATCAGCACTTATTGAAACAACATCCCACTCACCTTTGCCATGTCTGGCAGAGGTTGCAGCTCTTTCTATTGCATCCCTCTAGCTTTCAAGTCAAGAGCTCCTGTGTCACACAAGGAAACGCAATCTTTTACCTGTTGTGCCATGCTCATGGCAGCAGCAATGCAGATGCCAGCAGCTGATGCCCACAAGGACAGCCAGCCTGGACTTATTTTCATTACACATCCTTGTACTGATGTCCTTCTAGAAGCTGGAACATTTCTCCATCTCAGCAGAAGAGGGCAGGATGGGTCCAAGGTGAGGGCACACTCTGCTCTTTATCTGGCACTCAAAGAGAAAGAGAAAATGAAAACCTGATGTGTTTCCCTGCCCATGGCAAACACCAGCCTTTCCATCCTTACAGTCCTTCCTGACATCAGCAGCAACTGAAACAACATCCCACTCACCTTTGCCATGTCTGGCAGAGGTTGCAGCTCTTTCTATTGCATCGCTCTAGCTTTCAAGTCAAGAGCTCCAGTGTCACACAAGTAAAAGCAATCTTTTACCTGCTTTTCCATGCTCATGGCAGCAGCCATGCAGATGCCAGCAGCTGATGCCCACAAGGACAGCCAGCCTGGACTTATTTTCATTACATATCTTTGTCCTGATGTCCTTCTATAAGCTGGGACATTTCTCCATCTCAGCAGCAGAGGGCAGGAGGGGTCCAAGGTTAGGGCACACTCTGCTCTTTTTCTGGCACTCAAAGAGAAAATGAAAACCAGATGTCTTTCCCTGCCCATGGCAAACACCAGACTTTCCATCCTTACAGTCCTTCCTGACATCAGCACTTATTGAAACAACATCCCACTCACCTTTGCCATTTCTGCCAGAGGTTGCAGCTCTTTCTATTGCATCCCTCTAGCTTTCAAGTCAAGAGCTCCTGTGTCACACAAGGAAACGCAACCTTTTACCTGCTGTGCCATGCTCATGGCAGCAGAAGTCCAGATGCCAGCAGCTGATGCCCACAAGGACAGCCAGCCTGGACTTATTTAAATTACATATCTTTGTCCTGATGTCCTTCTAGAAGCTGGGACATTTCACCATCTCAGCAGCAGAGGGCAGGATGGGTCCAAGGTGAGGGCACACTCTGCTCTTTATCTGGCACTCAAAGAGAAAGAGAAAATGAAAACCAGCTGTGTTTCCCTGCCCATGGCAAACACCAGCCTTTCCATCCTTACAGTCATTCCTGACATCAGCAGCAACTGAAACAACATTCCACTCACATTTGCCATATCTGGCAGAGGTTGCAGCTCTTTCTATTGCATCCCTCTAGCTGTCAAGTCAAGAGCTCCTGTGTCACACAAGGAAAAGCAATCTTTTACCTGCTTTGCCATGCTCATGGCAGCAGCAATGCAGATGCCAACAGCTGATGCCCACAAGGACAGCCAGCCTGGACTTATTTTCATCACATATCCTTGTCCTGATGTCCTTCTACAAGCTGGAACATTTCTCCATCTCAGCAGAAGAGGGCAGGATGTGTCCAAGGTGAGGGCACACTCTGCTCTTTATCTGGCACTCAAAGATAAAGAGAAAATGAAAACCAGATGTGTTTCCCTCCCCATGGCAAACACCAGCCTTTCCATCCTTACAGTCCTTCCTGCAATCATCAGCAATAATTGAAACAACATCCCACTCACCTTTGCCATGTCTGGCAGAGGTTGCAGCTCTTTCTATTGCATCCCTCTAGCTTTTAAGTCAAGAGCTCTTGTGTCACACAAGGAAAAGCAATCTTTTACCTGCTGTGCCATGCTCATGGCAGCAGCAATGCAGATGCCAGCAGCTGATGCCCACAAGGACAGCCAGCCTGGACTTATTTACATTACATATCTTTGTCCTGATGTCCTTCTAGAAGCTGGAACATTTCTCCATCTCAGCAGAAGAGGGCAGGAGGGGTCCAAGGTGAGGGCACACTTTCCCCTTTTTCTGGAATACAAAGAGAAAATGAAAACAAGATGTGTTTCCCTGCCCATGGCAAACACCAGCCTTTCCATCCTTAAAGTCCTCCTGACATCAGCACTAATTGAAACAACATCCCACTCACCTTTGCCATGTCTGGCAGAGGTTGCAGCTCTTTCTATTGCATCCCTCTAGCTTTCAATCAAGAACTCCTGTGTCACACAAGGAAACGCAATCTTTTACCTGCTGTGCCATGCTCATGGCAGCAGAAGTCCAGATGCCAGCAGCTGATGCCCACAAGGACAGCCAGCCTGGACTTATTTTCATTACACATCCTTGTACTGATGTCCTTCTAGAAGCTGGAACAATTCTCCATCTCAGCAGAAGAGGGCAGGATGGGTCCAAGGTGAGGGCACACTCTGCTCTTTATCTGGCACTCAAAGAGAAAGAGAAAATGAAAACAAGATGTGTTTCCCTGCCCATGGCAAACACCAGCCTCTCCATCCTTACAGTCCTTCCTGACATCTGCACTAATTGAAACAACATCCCACTCAACTTTGCCATGTCTGGCAGAGGTTGCAGCTCTTTCTATTGCATCCCTCTAGCTTTCAAGTCAAGAGCTCCTGTGTCACACAAGGAAAAGCAACCTTTTACCTGCTTTGCCATGCTCATGGCAGCAGCAATGCAGATGCCAGCAGCTGATGCCCACAAGGACAGCCAGCCTGGACTTATTTAAATTACATATCTTTGTCCTGATGTCCTTCTGGAAGCTGGAACATTTTTCCATCTCAGCAGAAGAGGGCAGGAGGGGTCCAAGGTGAGGGCACACTTTCCTCTTTTTCTGGAATACAAAGAGAAAATGAAAACCAGATGTGTTTCCCTGCCCATGGCAAACACCAGCCTTTCCATCCTTACAGTCCTTCCTGACATCAGCACTAATTGAAACAACATCCCACTCACCTTTGCCATGTCTGGCAGAGGTTGCAGCTCTTTCTATTGCATCCCTCTAGCTGTCAAGTCAAGAGCTCCTGTGTCACACAAGGAAAAGCAATCTGTTACCTGCTGTGCAATGCTCATGTCAGCAGCAATGCAGATGCCAGCAGCTGATGCCCACAAGGACTGCCAGCCTGGACTTATTTTCATTACATACCTTTGTCCTGATGTCCTTCCAGAAGCTGGGACATTTCTCCCTCTCAGCAGCAGAGGGCAGGAGAGTTGCAAGGTGAGGGCACACTCTCCCCTGTTTATCTGGCACTCAAAGAGAAAGAGAAAATGAAAACCAGATGTGTTTCCCTGCCCATGGCAAACACCAGCCTTTCCATCCTTACAGTCCTACCTGACATCAGCACTAATTGAAACAACATCCCACTCACCTTTGCCATGTCTGGCAGAGGTTGCAGCTCTTTCTATTGCATCCCTCTAGCTGTCAAGTCAAGATCTCCTGTGTCACACAAGGAAAAGCAATCTTTTACCTGCTGTGCCATGCTCATGGCAGCAGCAATGCAGATGCCAGCAGCTGATGCCCACAAGGACAGCCAGCCTGGACTTATTTTCATTACATATCCTTGTCCTGATGTCCTTCTAGAAGCTGGAACATTTCTCCATCTCAGCAGAAGAGGGCAGGAGGGGTCCAAGGTGAGGGCACACTCTGCTCTTTTTCTGGCACAGAAAGAGAAAATGAAAACCAGATGTCTTTCCCTGCCCATGGCAAACAACAGACTTTCCATCCTTACAGTCCTTCCTGACATCAGCACTTATTGAAACAACATCCCACTCACCTTTGCCATGTCTGGCAGAGGTTGCAGCTCTTTCTATTGCATCCCTCTAGCTTTCAAGTCAAGAGCTCCTGTGTCACACAAGGAAACGCAATCTTTTACCTGTTGTGCCATGCTCATGGCAGCAGCAATGCAGATGCCAGCAGCTGATGCCCACAAGGACAGCCAGCCTGGACTTATTTTCATTACACATCCTTGTACTGATGTCCTTCTAGAAGCTGGAACATTTCTCCATCTCAGCAGAAGAGGGCAGGATGGGTCCAAGGTGAGGGCACACTCTGCTCTTTATCTGGCACTCAAAGAGAAAGAGAAAATGAAAACCTGATGTGTTTCCCTGCCCATGGCAAACACCAGCCTTTCCATCCTTACAGTCCTTCCTGACATCAGCAGCAACTGAAACAACATCCCACTCACCTTTGCCATGTCTGGCAGAGGTTGCAGCTCTTTCTATTGCATCGCTCTAGCTTTCAAGTCAAGAGCTCCAGTGTCACACAAGTAAAAGCAATCTTTTACCTGCTTTTCCATGCTCATGGCAGCAGCCATGCAGATGCCAGCAGCTGATGCCCACAAGGACAGCCAGCCTGGACTTATTTTCATTACATATCTTTGTCCTGATGTCCTTCTATAAGCTGGGACATTTCTCCATCTCAGCAGCAGAGGGCAGGAGGGGTCCAAGGTTAGGGCACACTCTGCTCTTTTTCTGGCACTCAAAGAGAAAATGAAAACCAGATGTCTTTCCCTGCCCATGGCAAACACCAGACTTTCCATCCTTACAGTCCTTCCTGACATCAGCACTTATTGAAACAACATCCCACTCACCTTTGCCATTTCTGCCAGAGGTTGCAGCTCTTTCTATTGCATCCCTCTAGCTTTCAAGTCAAGAGCTCCTGTGTCACACAAGGAAACGCAACCTTTTACCTGCTGTGCCATGCTCATGGCAGCAGAAGTCCAGATGCCAGCAGCTGATGCCCACAAGGACAGCCAGCCTGGACTTATTTAAATTACATATCTTTGTCCTGATGTCCTTCTAGAAGCTGGGACATTTCACCATCTCAGCAGCAGAGGGCAGGATGGGTCCAAGGTGAGGGCACACTCTGCTCTTTATCTGGCACTCAAAGAGAAAGAGAAAATGAAAACCAGCTGTGTTTCCCTGCCCATGGCAAACACCAGCCTTTCCATCCTTACAGTCATTCCTGACATCAGCAGCAACTGAAACAACATTCCACTCACATTTGCCATATCTGGCAGAGGTTGCAGCTCTTTCTATTGCATCCCTCTAGCTGTCAAGTCAAGAGCTCCTGTGTCACACAAGGAAAAGCAATCTTTTACCTGCTTTGCCATGCTCATGGCAGCAGCAATGCAGATGCCAGCAGCTGATGCCCACAAGGACAGCCAGCCTGGACTTATTTTCATCACATATCCTTGTCCTGATGTCCTTCTACAAGCTGGAACATTTCTCCATCTCAGCAGAAGAGGGCAGGATGTGTCCAAGGTGAGGGCACACTCTGCTCTTTATCTGGCACTCAAAGATAAAGAGAAAATGAAAACCAGATGTGTTTCCCTCCCCATGGCAAACACCAGCCTTTCCATCCTTACAGTCCTTCCTGCAATCATCAGCAATAATTGAAACAACATCCCACTCACCTTTGCCATGTCTGGCAGAGGTTGCAGCTCTTTCTATTGCATCCCTCTAGCTTTTAAGTCAAGAGCTCTTGTGTCACACAAGGAAAAGCAATCTTTTACCTGCTGTGCCATGCTCATGGCAGCAGCAATGCAGATGCCAGCAGCTGATGCCCACAAGGACAGCCAGCCTGGACTTATTTACATTACATATCTTTGTCCTGATGTCCTTCTAGAAGCTGGAACATTTCTCCATCTCAGCAGAAGAGGGCAGGAGGGGTCCAAGGTGAGGGCACACTTTCCCCTTTTTCTGGAATACAAAGAGAAAATGAAAACAAGATGTGTTTCCCTGCCCATGGCAAACACCAGCCTTTCCATCCTTAAAGTCCTCCTGACATCAGCACTAATTGAAACAACATCCCACTCACCTTTGCCATGTCTGGCAGAGGTTGCAGCTCTTTCTATTGCATCCCTCTAGCTTTCAATCAAGAACTCCTGTGTCACACAAGGAAACGCAATCTTTTACCTGCTGTGCCATGCTCATGGCAGCAGAAGTCCAGATGCCAGCAGCTGATGCCCACAAGGACAGCCAGCCTGGACTTATTTTCATTACACATCCTTGTACTGATGTCCTTCTAGAAGCTGGAACAATTCTCCATCTCAGCAGAAGAGGGCAGGATGGGTCCAAGGTGAGGGCACACTCTGCTCTTTATCTGGCACTCAAAGAGAAAGAGAAAATGAAAACAAGATGTGTTTCCCTGCCCATGGCAAACACCAGCCTCTCCATCCTTACAGTCCTTCCTGACATCTGCACTAATTGAAACAACATCCCACTCAACTTTGCCATGTCTGGCAGAGGTTGCAGCTCTTTCTATTGCATCCCTCTAGCTTTCAAGTCAAGAGCTCCTGTGTCACACAAGGAAAAGCAACCTTTTACCTGCTTTGCCATGCTCATGGCAGCAGCAATGCAGATGCCAGCAGCTGATGCCCACAAGGACAGCCAGCCTGGACTTATTTAAATTACATATCTTTGTCCTGATGTCCTTCTGGAAGCTGGAACATTTTTCCATCTCAGCAGAAGAGGGCAGGAGGGGTCCAAGGTGAGGGCACACTTTCCTCTTTTTCTGGAATACAAAGAGAAAATGAAAACCAGATGTGTTTCCCTGCCCATGGCAAACACCAGCCTTTCCATCCTTACAGTCCTTCCTGACATCAGCACTAATTGAAACAACATCCCACTCACCTTTGCCATGTCTGGCAGAGGTTGCAGCTCTTTCTATTGCATCCCTCTAGCTGTCAAGTCAAGAGCTCCTGTGTCACACAAGGAAAAGCAATCTGTTACCTGCTGTGCAATGCTCATGTCAGCAGCAATGCAGATGCCAGCAGCTGATGCCCACAAGGACTGCCAGCCTGGACTTATTTTCATTACATACCTTTGTCCTGATGTCCTTCCAGAAGCTGGGACATTTCTCCCTCTCAGCAGCAGAGGGCAGGAGAGTTGCAAGGTGAGGGCACACTCTCCCCTGTTTATCTGGCACTCAAAGAGAAAGAGAAAATGAAAACCAGATGTGTTTCCCTGCCCATGGCAAACACCAGCCTTTCCATCCTTACAGTCCTACCTGACATCAGCACTAATTGAAACAACATCCCACTCACCTTTGCCATGTCTGGCAGAGGTTGCAGCTCTTTCTATTGCATCCCTCTAGCTGTCAAGTCAAGATCTCCTGTGTCACACAAGGAAAAGCAATCTTTTACCTGCTGTGCCATGCTCATGGCAGCAGCAATGCAGATGCCAGCAGCTGATGCCCACAAGGACAGCCAGCCTGGACTTATTTTCATTACATATCCTTGTCCTGATGTCCTTCTAGAAGCTGGAACATTTCTCCATCTCAGCAGAAGAGGGCAGGAGGGGTCCAAGGTGAGGGCACACTCTGCTCTTTTTCTGGCACAGAAAGAGAAAATGAAAACCAGATGTCTTTCCCTGCCCATGGCAAACAACAGACTTTCCATCCTTACAGTCCTTCCTGACATCAGCACTTATTGAAACAACATCCCACTCACCTTTGCCATGTCTGGCAGAGGTTGCAGCTCTTTCTATTGCATCCCTCTAGCTTTCAAGTCAAGAGCTCCTGTGTCACACAAGGAAACGCAATCTTTTACCTGTTGTGCCATGCTCATGGCAGCAGCAATGCAGATGCCAGCAGCTGATGCCCACAAGGACAGCCAGCCTGGACTTATTTTCATTACACATCCTTGTACTGATGTCCTTCTAGAAGCTGGAACATTTCTCCATCTCAGCAGAAGAGGGCAGGATGGGTCCAAGGTGAGGGCACACTCTGCTCTTTATCTGGCACTCAAAGAGAAAGAGAAAATGAAAACCTGATGTGTTTCCCTGCCCATGGCAAACACCAGCCTTTCCATCCTTACAGTCCTTCCTGACATCAGCAGCAACTGAAACAACATCCCACTCACCTTTGCCATGTCTGGCAGAGGTTGCAGCTCTTTCTATTGCATCGCTCTAGCTTTCAAGTCAAGAGCTCCAGTGTCACACAAGTAAAAGCAATCTTTTACCTGCTTTTCCATGCTCATGGCAGCAGCCATGCAGATGCCAGCAGCTGATGCCCACAAGGACAGCCAGCCTGGACTTATTTTCATTACATATCTTTGTCCTGATGTCCTTCTATAAGCTGGGACATTTCTCCATCTCAGCAGCAGAGGGCAGGAGGGGTCCAAGGTTAGGGCACACTCTGCTCTTTTTCTGGCACTCAAAGAGAAAATGAAAACCAGATGTCTTTCCCTGCCCATGGCAAACACCAGACTTTCCATCCTTACAGTCCTTCCTGACATCAGCACTTATTGAAACAACATCCCACTCACCTTTGCCATTTCTGCCAGAGGTTGCAGCTCTTTCTATTGCATCCCTCTAGCTTTCAAGTCAAGAGCTCCTGTGTCACACAAGGAAACGCAACCTTTTACCTGCTGTGCCATGCTCATGGCAGCAGAAGTCCAGATGCCAGCAGCTGATGCCCACAAGGACAGCCAGCCTGGACTTATTTAAATTACATATCTTTGTCCTGATGTCCTTCTAGAAGCTGGGACATTTCACCATCTCAGCAGCAGAGGGCAGGATGGGTCCAAGGTGAGGGCACACTCTGCTCTTTATCTGGCACTCAAAGAGAAAGAGAAAATGAAAACCAGCTGTGTTTCCCTGCCCATGGCAAACACCAGCCTTTCCATCCTTACAGTCATTCCTGACATCAGCAGCAACTGAAACAACATTCCACTCACATTTGCCATATCTGGCAGAGGTTGCAGCTCTTTCTATTGCATCCCTCTAGCTGTCAAGTCAAGAGCTCCTGTGTCACACAAGGAAAAGCAATCTTTTACCTGCTTTGCCATGCTCATGGCAGCAGCAATGCAGATGCCAGCAGCTGATGCCCACAAGGACAGCCAGCCTGGACTTATTTTCATCACATATCCTTGTCCTGATGTCCTTCTACAAGCTGGAACATTTCTCCATCTCAGCAGAAGAGGGCAGGATGTGTCCAAGGTGAGGGCACACTCTGCTCTTTATCTGGCACTCAAAGATAAAGAGAAAATGAAAACCAGATGTGTTTCCCTCCCCATGGCAAACACCAGCCTTTCCATCCTTACAGTCCTTCCTGCAATCATCAGCAATAATTGAAACAACATCCCACTCACCTTTGCCATGTCTGGCAGAGGTTGCAGCTCTTTCTATTGCATCCCTCTAGCTTTTAAGTCAAGAGCTCTTGTGTCACACAAGGAAAAGCAATCTTTTACCTGCTGTGCCATGCTCATGGCAGCAGCAATGCAGATGCCAGCAGCTGATGCCCACAAGGACAGCCAGCCTGGACTTATTTACATTACATATCTTTGTCCTGATGTCCTTCTAGAAGCTGGAACATTTCTCCATCTCAGCAGAAGAGGGCAGGAGGGGTCCAAGGTGAGGGCACACTTTCCCCTTTTTCTGGAATACAAAGAGAAAATGAAAACAAGATGTGTTTCCCTGCCCATGGCAAACACCAGCCTTTCCATCCTTAAAGTCCTCCTGACATCAGCACTAATTGAAACAACATCCCACTCACCTTTGCCATGTCTGGCAGAGGTTGCAGCTCTTTCTATTGCATCCCTCTAGCTTTCAATCAAGAACTCCTGTGTCACACAAGGAAACGCAATCTTTTACCTGCTGTGCCATGCTCATGGCAGCAGAAGTCCAGATGCCAGCAGCTGATGCCCACAAGGACAGCCAGCCTGGACTTATTTTCATTACACATCCTTGTACTGATGTCCTTCTAGAAGCTGGAACAATTCTCCATCTCAGCAGAAGAGGGCAGGATGGGTCCAAGGTGAGGGCACACTCTGCTCTTTATCTGGCACTCAAAGAGAAAGAGAAAATGAAAACAAGATGTGTTTCCCTGCCCATGGCAAACACCAGCCTCTCCATCCTTACAGTCCTTCCTGACATCTGCACTAATTGAAACAACATCCCACTCAACTTTGCCATGTCTGGCAGAGGTTGCAGCTCTTTCTATTGCATCCCTCTAGCTTTCAAGTCAAGAGCTCCTGTGTCACACAAGGAAAAGCAACCTTTTACCTGCTTTGCCATGCTCATGGCAGCAGCAATGCAGATGCCAGCAGCTGATGCCCACAAGGACAGCCAGCCTGGACTTATTTAAATTACATATCTTTGTCCTGATGTCCTTCTGGAAGCTGGAACATTTTTCCATCTCAGCAGAAGAGGGCAGGAGGGGTCCAAGGTGAGGGCACACTTTCCTCTTTTTCTGGAATACAAAGAGAAAATGAAAACCAGATGTGTTTCCCTGCCCATGGCAAACACCAGCCTTTCCATCCTTACAGTCCTTCCTGACATCAGCACTAATTGAAACAACATCCCACTCACCTTTGCCATGTCTGGCAGAGGTTGCAGCTCTTTCTATTGCATCCCTCTAGCTGTCAAGTCAAGAGCTCCTGTGTCACACAAGGAAAAGCAATCTGTTACCTGCTGTGCAATGCTCATGTCAGCAGCAATGCAGATGCCAGCAGCTGATGCCCACAAGGACTGCCAGCCTGGACTTATTTTCATTACATACCTTTGTCCTGATGTCCTTCCAGAAGCTGGGACATTTCTCCCTCTCAGCAGCAGAGGGCAGGAGAGTTGCAAGGTGAGGGCACACTCTCCCCTGTTTATCTGGCACTCAAAGAGAAAGAGAAAATGAAAACCAGATGTGTTTCCCTGCCCATGGCAAACACCAGCCTTTCCATCCTTACAGTCCTACCTGACATCAGCACTAATTGAAACAACATCCCACTCACCTTTGCCATGTCTGGCAGAGGTTGCAGCTCTGTCTACTGCATCCCTCTAGCTGTCAAGTCAAGAGCTCCTGTGTCACACAAGGAAAAGCAATCTGTTTCCTGCTGTGCCATGCTCATGTCAGCAGCAATGCAGATGCCAGCAGCTGATGCCCACAAGCACTGCCAGCCTGGACTTATTTTCATTACATATCTCTGTCCTGATGTCCTTCTAGAAGCTGGGACATTTAACCATCTCAGCAGAAGAGGGCAGGGGAGTTAAAAGGTGAGGGCACACTCTCCCCTGTATATCTGGCACTCAAAGAGAAAGAGAAAATGAAAACCAGATGTGTTTCCCTGCCCATGGCAAACACCAGCCTTTCCATCCTTACAGTCCTTCCTGACATCAGCACTAATTGAAACAACATCCCACTCACCTTTGCCATGTCTGGCAGAGGTTGCAGCTCTTGCTATTGCATCCCTCTAGCTGTCAAGTCAAGAGCTCCTGTGTCACACAAGGAAAAGCAATCTGTTACCTGCTTTGCCATGCTCATGTCAGCAGCAATGCAGATGCCAGCAGCTGATGCCCACAAGGACTGCCAGCCTGGACTTATTTTTATAACATATCTTTGTCCTGATGTCCTTCCAGAAGCTGGGACATTTCTCCCTCTCAGCAGCAGAGGGCAGGAGAGTTGCAAGGTGAGGGCACACTCTCCCCTGTTTATCTGGCACTCAAAGAGAAAGAGAAAATGAAAACCAGATGTGTTTCCCTGCCCATGGCAAACACCAGCCTTTCCATCCTTACAGTCCTTCCTGACATCAGCACTAATTGAAACAACATCCCACTCACCTTTGCCATGTCTGGCAGAGGTTGCAGCTCTGTCTACTGTATCCCTCTAGCTGTCAAGTCAAGAGCTCCTGTGTCACACAAGGAAAAGCAATCTTTTACCTGCTTTGCCATGCTCATGGCAACACCAATGCAGATGCCAGCAGCTGATGCCCACAAGGACTGCCAGCCTGGACTTATTTTCATTACATACCTTTGTCCTGATGTCCTTCCAGAAGCTGGGACATTTCTCCCTCTCAGCAGCAGAGGGCAGGAGAGTTGCAAGGTGAGGGCACACTCTCCCCTGTTTATCTGGCACTCAAAGAGAAAGAGAAAATGAAAACCAGATGTGTTTCCCTGCCCATGGCAAACACCAGCCTTTCCATCCTTACAGTCCTACCTGACATCAGCACTAATTGAAACAACATCCCACTCACCTTTGCCATGTCTGGCAGAGGTTGCAGCTCTGTCTACTGCATCCCTCTAGCTGTCAAGTCAAGAGCTCCTGTGTCACACAAGGAAAAGCAATCTGTTACCTGCTGTGCCATGCTCATGTCAGCAGCAATGCAGATGCCAGCAGCTGATGCCCACAAGCACTGCCAGCCTGGACTTATTTTCATTACATATCTCTGTCCTGATGTCCTTCTAGAAGCTGGGACATTTAACCATCTCAGCAGAAGAGGGCAGGGGAGTTAAAAGGTGAGGGCACACTCTCCCCTGTATATCTGGCACTCAAAGAGAAAGAGAAAATGAAAACCAGATGTGTTTCCCTGCCCATGGCAAACACCAGCCTTTCCATCCTTACAGTCCTTCCTGACATCAGCACTAATTGAAACAACATCCCACTCACCTTTGCCATGTCTGGCAGAGGTTGCAGCTCTTGCTATTGCATCCCTCTAGCTGTCAAGTCAAGAGCTCCTGTGTCACACAAGGAAAAGCAATCTGTTACCTGCTGTGCCATGCTCATGTCAGCAGCAATGCAGATGCCAGCAGCTGATGCCCACAAGGGCAGCCAGCCTGGACTTATTTTTATAACATATCTTTGTCCTGATGTCCTTCCAGAAGCTGGGACATTTCTCCCTCTCAGCAGCAGAGGGCAGGAGAGTTGCAAGGTGAGGGCACACTATCCCCTGTTTATCTGGCACTCAAAGAGAAAGAGAAAATGAAAACCAGATGTGTTTCCCTGCCCATGGCAAACACCAGCCTTTCAATTCTTACAGTCCTTCCTGACATCAGCACTAATTGAAACAACATCCCACTCACCTTTGCCATGTCTGGCAGAGGTTGCAGCTCTGTCTATTGCATCCCTCTAGCTGTCAAGTCAAGAGCTCCTGTGTCACACAAGGAAAAGCAATCTTTTACCTGCTTTGCCATGCTCATGGCAGCAGCAATGCAGATGCCCGCAGCTGATGCCCACAAGGACTGCCAGCCTGGACTTATTTTCATTACATATCTTTGTCCTGATGTCCTTCTAGAAGCTGGAACATTTCTCCATCACAGCGCAATAGTGCAGGAGGGCTCCAAGGTGAGGGCACACTCTCCCCTGTTTATCTGGCACTCAAAGAGAAAGAGAAAATGAAAACCAGATGTGTTTCCCTGCCCATGGCAAACACCAGCCTTTCCATCCTTACAGTCCTTCCTGACATCAGCACTAATTGAAACAACATCCCACTCACCTTTGCCATGTCTGGCAGAGGTTGCAGCTCTGTCTATTGCATCCCTCTAGCTTTCAACTCAAGACCTCCTGTGTCACACAAGGAAAAGCAACCTTTTACCTGCTTTGCCATGCTCATGGCAGCAGCAATGCTGATGCCAGCAGCTGGTGCCCACAAGGACAGCCAGCCTGGACTTATTTTCATTACATATCTTTGTCCTGATGTCCTTCCAGAAGCTGGGACATTTCACCATCTCAGCAGAAGAGGGCAGGGGAGTTACAAGGTGAGGGCACACTCTCCCCTGTTTATCTGGCACTCAAAGAGAAAGAGAAAATGAAAACCAGATGTGTTTCCCTGCCCATGGCAAACAGCAGACTTTCCATCCTTACAGTCCTTCCTGACATCAGCACTAATTGAAACAACATCCCACTCACCTTTGCCATGTCTGGCAGAGGTTGCAGCTCTGTCTATTGCATCCCTCTAGCTGTCAAGTCAAGAGCTCCTGTGTCACACAAGGAAAAGCAATCTGTTACCTGCTTTGCCATGCTCATGGCAGCAGCAATGCAGATGCCAGCAGCTGATGCCCACAAGGACTGCCAGCCTGGACTTATTTTCATTACATATCTTTGTCCTGATGTCCTTCTAGAAGCTGGGACATTTCACCATCTCATCAGAAGAGGGCATGGGTGTTAAAAGGTGAGGGCACACTCTCCCCTGTTTATCTGGCACTCAAAGAGAAAGAGAAAATGAAAACCAGATGTGTTTCCCTGCCCATGGCAAACACCAGCCTTTCCATCCTTACAGTCCTTCCCGTCATAAGCAGCAATGGAACCAACATCCCACTCACCTTTGCCATGTGTGGCAGAGGTTGCAGCTCTGTCTATTGCATACATCTAGCTTTGAACTCAAGAGCTCCTGTGTCACACAAGGAAAAGCAATCTGTTACCTGCTGTGCCATGCTCATGTCAGCAGCAATGCAGATGCCAGCAGCTGATGCCCACAAGGACAGCCAGCCTGGACTTATTTTCATTACATATCTTTGTCCTGATGTCCTTCTAGAAGCTGGGACATTTCACCATCTCAGCTGAAGAGGGCAGGGGAGTTACAAGGTGAGGGCACACTCTCCCCTGTTTATCTGGCACTCAAAGAGAAAGAGAAAATGAAAACCAGATGTGTTTCCCTGCCCATGGCAAACACCAGACTTTCCATCCTTACAGTCCTTCCTGACATCAGCACTAATTGAAACAACATCCCACTCACCTTTGCCATGTCTGGCAGAGGTTGCAGCTCTTGCTATTGCATCCCTCTAGCTTTCAAGTCAAGAGCTCCTGTGTCACACAAGGAAAGCAATCTTTTACCTGCTTTGCCATGCTCATGTCAGCAGCAATGCAGATGCTAGCAGCTGATGCCCACAAGGACAGCCAGCCTGGACTTATTTTCATTACATATCTTTGTCCTGATGTCCTTCTAGAAGCTGGGACATTTCTCCCTCTGAGCAGCAGAGGGCAGGGGAGTTACAAGGTGAGGGCACACTCTCCCCTGTTTATCTGGCACTCAAAGAGAAAGAGAAAATGAAAACCAGATGTGTTTCCCTGCCCATGGCAAACACCAGCCTTTCCATCCTTACAGTCCTTCCTGACATCAGCACTAATTGAAACCACATCCCACTCACCTTTGCCATGTCTGGCAGAGGTTCCAGCTCTATCTATTGCATCCCTCTAGCTTTCAACTCAAGAGCTCCTGTGTCACACAAGGAAAAGCAATCTTTTACCTGCTTTGCCATGCTCATGGCAGCAGCAATGCAGATGCCAGCAGCTGATGCCCACAAGGACAGCCAGCCTGGACTTATTTTCATTACATATCTTTGTCCTGATGTCCTTCTAGAAGCTGAGACATTTCACCATCTCAGCATCAGAGGGCAGGAGAGTTGCAAGGTGAGGGCACACTCTCCCCTGTTTATCTGGCACTCAAAGAGAAAGAGAAAATGAAAACCAGATGTGTTTCCCTGCCCATGGCAAACACCAGCCTTTCCATCCTTACAGTCCTTCCTGACATCAGCAGCACTAATTGAAACAACATCCCACTCACCTTTGCCATGTCTGGCAGAGGTTGCAGCTCTTGCTATTGCATCCCTCTAGCTGTCAAGTCAAGAGCTCCTGTGTCACACAAGGAAAAGCAATCTTTTACCTGCTTTGCCATGCTCATGTCAGCAGCAATGCAGATGCCCGCAGCTGATGCCCACAAGGACTGCCAGCCTGGACTTATTTTCATTACATATCTTTGTCCTGAAGTCCTTCTAGAAGCTGGGACATTTCACCATCTCATCAGAAGAGGGCAGGGGAGTTAAAAGGTGAGGGCACACTCTCCCCTGTTTATCTGGCACTCAAAGAGAAACAGAAAATGAAAACCAGATGTGTTTCCCTGCCCATGGCAAACACCAGACTTTCCATCCTTACAGTCCTTCCTGACATCAGCACTAATTGAAACAACATCCCACTCACCTTTGCCATGTCTGGCAGAGGTTGCAGCTCTGTCTATTGCATCCCTCTAGCTTTCAACTCAAGAGCTCCTGTGTCACACAAGGAAAAGCAATCTTTTACCTGCTTTGCCATGTTCATGGCAGCAGCAATGCAGATGCCAGCAGCTGATGCCCACAAGGACAGCCAGCCTGGACTTATTTTCATTACATATCTTTGTCCTGGTGTCCTTCTAGAAGCTTGGACATTTCTCTTTCTTAGCAGCAAAGGGCAGGAGGGGTCCAAGTTGCACGCACACTCTCCTCTTTTTCTGGCACACAAAGAGAAGATGAAAACCAGATGTGTTTCCCTGCCCATGGCAAACACCAG